>NC_143409.1:11175075-11326590 GCF_052110815.1 Crocodylus siamensis | reverse complement strand
GAGAGCACAGGATGGTGTTAAGCGTCTCTCATTGCCCAGGCTGTATTGTCACAGCTAGGATGGCTGCTCTACTATTCTGGGGTTTGTCCCCCTCTAGAGTGTGTGTGTGTGTGTGTGTGTGTGTGTGTGTGTGTGTGTTTGAGGCTGAGGAAGCCTCTGCAGATGGTCTGTGCTTACTACTCCATCCAGAAAGTGCACAGACCACCTACACAGGCTTCCTCAGCTTAATGAAGGCTATTTGTACCCAAAAGCTTGCAAAGAAGAATTTTTCCAACTATGTGAGTCGGTTTAATAAAAGATACCGGATTTACCCAAAGAACCATGCCTGCCTAGGTCCTTAGACCAACACAGCTACCACCTACACCCCTGAGACTAATATTGTCAACACTTATCTTGGGTTCTGCTTTCCAGTAGAGGACATCTCATTCTCATTGCCGCAAAGGATAGCTCTCACTGCGCAGCCACCATTGCAGATCATTTCATTTAGTTAGGTTGTGGAGTTGGGGGAGGGTTATTAATTTAAGGGAAAATAGTGGAAATGAGATTTTGCTGCCCAAAATTTAGACCCAGATTTCAAACTCCTAGCTGAGAGAGGCTTAGCTGCACATGGAAGCTCCAGAACTAAACAGCTATCCATGAGATCTGGGATAAGTGTGTGAGACGGGAGAAAAGGGTATATAATTGGGCTTTGCTCAGGGGTGGCCCAAGCAAAACACTCCAGCACCTGTCCTCTCATTTGAAGCTTGTAAGCTGACCAGCAGAGCCTGCAGTGTGCAGGCCAGATGGGATCACCAGGCAGGAACAGCTGAAGAAAGGAAAAGCATGAGGAATGAAAGTGAGAAGATGATCCCACCCAAATTGCCTGCAAAGGAGGCAGCAGAGTGCACTTGTGTGAATAGGTGGTGAACATTTGGTGTCCACATGCCATCCAGGAGCAGTGTTTTCTTCTCTGGCATTTCCTTTGGTAAAATGAGGAGCAAAGCAATCTGTTTCCAAATGGCTGTTTGTCTCTGCTGAGAAATAATAAGCTCATCACTATATTCCCTATTTCTCCCTTCCTCTGTTCACTAGAGGGTAATTATAAAACCAGTAAACTAACAGCCAGAACACCAATAAAAAAATTGGTGGGGGGGAAGAAAACGCTCTGAATTTTCTTTTGTGCATAGAAAATCATTTTCTACCTCACTTTATAAAATTCAGTTGGAGGAATAATTGCAATATTTAAATTCCCAGAAAATTTAGGGAAAAAAGAAAAAGGAAAATAAATTAATGAGCTGTTTTATTTCTCACGACCTGACGACTGAGTGATGTGTGGCCGTAGCATTTTCAACATTAGGTTCTGGTAGTTTCTCACTTTTCCTTTGAGTAGTTAACCCATAGTAGTAGTTTGCCCACAGTAGAGACTTACCTATAAGAGTAAATTTGGAATATACTTTCCACAAGCTGTGAAGTTCCATTGAATATCATTATTTAAGTTAGTGCCATAAAAAGACCCTGCACATTATAACTGTTCAAAATCTTTGTAAGAATATAATATACTTATCTTTAATACCTTCCACCTGAAACAAATCTAAACTGTCTACATCAAGGTTATCGCTACCCATATGATGCATCATTTCCCTCATCACTAAGAACAGCCATCTCATGGCCACATAGTGACCTTCTAAACAAAACTAAGGGATGAGGGACCTGATGGTAGGAGTCTACGATAGGCCTCCCTACCAAGAAGAGGAGAGTGACCAGTCATTCTCCAGGGAACTGACCGAGGCAGCCAGCACTAAAGACTTGATAGTCATGGGTGACTTCAACTACCCTGACGTCTGTTGGGAAGACCATTCAGCCAGCTCTAGTAGGCCAATCAACTTCTTGGCAGCTACAGATGACCTGTTCTTGACACAGGCTGTGGAAGGACTGACTAGGGGTAAAGCCACTCTGGACTTGGTGCTGACCAAAAGGGAAGACATGGTAGGTGACTTGAAGATTGGAGGTACTTTGGCTGACAGTGGTCACAACCTGATCAGATTCACCATTCACTGAAAGGCTGGGAAGTCTGCCAGCAGAACAGAAGTCCTAGACTTCAGAAAGGCAGACTTTGGTAAACTCAGGAGCCTAGTTAGAAAGACCCTTTGTGACCAGTGACTGGATGGTTTGAGAGTTCAGGAACGGTGGTGCTTCCTTAAGACAGTGATCCTCACTGCTCAAAAAGTAGCCATCCCCACGAGGTTAAAAAGAGGGAAAGGGTCCAAGAGACCCACTTGGCTCAACAGGGACATTAGAGAACTTCTCAAAAAAAAAAAAGAAGAAGTGTACTTCAAATGGAAAAATGGTGCAGCATGCAGAGAGGAGTATACTCATATGGTCAGGGTCTGCAGGTACGAGATACGGAAAGCCAAGGCATGCATAGAGATCAAGCTGGCAACCAAATTAAAAGACAACAAAAAGCCCTTTGTATAGGGACATAGGGAGCAAGAAAAAAATCAAGCTCCATGTTGGACCCCTACTGGATATGGAGGGGCAGCCCACAGATGATCCCTGTGAAAAGGCAGAGCTCCTAAACACTTACTTCACATCAGTATTCTTGAAATCAGATGAGAAGTCATCACCTCTCCAGGTGCCCAGAGAATACAGGGAAGACAGCAGTCCATATAAACTCAGTCCTGAACAGGTGAAAATACTCTTCGAACATCTGGATGTTTTCAAGTCTGCTGGACCAGACAGCCTGCATCTGGCCTGGCCGATCTCAAAGCAGTGCCTCTGGCAAGGCTGTTTGAAGAGTCGTGGAACTTAGAAGTGGTCCCAAATGACTGGAAGAGGGCCAAATTGTTGCCCATTTTTAAGAAAGGGAAGAGGGACGACCTTGCCAACTATTGACCGGTCAGTCTGACTTCAGTTCTGGGAAAAATCTTCAAAAAAATTGTCAAGGAGGCCATCAACCACAAGCTCAAAACTGGCTGTGTATTAAGTAACAACCAGCATGGCTTTTGTTGAGGGGAAGTCATGCCTAACAAACCTGGTGTCCTTCTATGACCAGGTAACTAACCTGCTTGACATGGGACATGTGGTTGATATCATCTACCTAGACTTCAGCAAGGCCTTTGATACTGTTTCCCATGAAAGTCTCTCAGTTAAGTTGGAGGGTACAGGCTTAGACCGGTGTACAGTGAGGGAGATCAGCAACTGGCTCAGAGGCTGATCCCAGCAAGTTGTAATCGATGGGGTGGTCTCATTCTGGAGAACCATCTCAAGCAGTGTCCCCCAGAGATCAGTACTTGGGCCCGTATTCTTTCACATCTTTATCAATGACTTGGATGAGGGAGTGGAAAGCACAATGATTAAGTCTGCAAACAATGCCAAGCTGTGGGGAAATGCAGGCTCATCTGAGGACAGGGTAAAGATGCAGAATGACCTTGACAGGCTGGTCCTATGGGCTCAATGCAATCAGATGGGGTTCAATAGGGACAAGTGCCGGGTCCTTCACCTGGGTAGGAAGAACCTTCATAACTATATGATGAATGGTGGTCCACTGGCCAACACTGCATATGAAAGGGACCTGGGGGTGACAATCGACCAGAGGATGGATATGAGCCATCGGTGTGATTAAGTTGCCAGCAGGGCAAACAGAACTGTGGCGTGCATCAGCTGGTGCATGTCCCGGGGGGGATGAACCAAGCCCCAGAGTCACGGTGGGCCGGGGTGGCAATTAGACATGGAAACAGGCCGGGTTCTATTGGCTATGGAGAACTGAGGCACGGGAAGCGTAGCGGTTTCTTAAACAAGGTGGAATTTATTTGACTTACGCTTAGGTGCGTAGGAAAATGATGTCTTCAGTTACAGTTATGAATGACAAGAACAACAAAGGGGTCTGTTGGCCCACGAGGTTCAGTCCGGAGACTTAGTCCCAGGGCTGGTCAACAGCTCATTGAATGGATAACACAAACAACAAAACGAAACTGTGACGCGGTGAACGATGAAATAAGACGTGACGCCAGTCCCAATTGGTGGACGATCGAGTAGCCGGAGAGTAATGCTGAGGTCAGGATGCCAGAATGCTGAGGTGAAGTCGCAGTGGGATGGTCCAAATCGTGGTCAGTAATCGGTGAAACTTAATCGGGAACCAGGAGACCAAAACCGCAATCGGTCTAACAGCACGAAGTGCCAATCGGGGAAGGAGATCAGTAGGCCCGAGAGCCTGACTGCCAGACAGTCCCTGGAAACACCAGCTTCTGTCTCCAGTGACGCGATCTTCTCCCCCCAGAGGGAGGTGCCCTCAGACTTTTTATAGCAGCCCTATAGCCAATCAGGCTGCTTGGCTGAGAGAAATTTCTAGAGGTATTACCTCATTCCAGTTGTACACTGGGCATGCTCTGCAATAAGATCTGTGTAGCAACTGAGTCTGCACAGGGCTGAAAGTGGGTCAGGGCTGATTGACAGCTCCTGAGGTCATAGAAAGGGTAGTTCAGGCCCTGTATGGAATTTTCCACTCTCAGTCAAACTGAGTTCATGCATTGGCAGCACCTATACTTAAAATTTTGCTCCAACAATGCATTGCCAATAGATCCAGAGAGGTGCTCCCCCCCCTCTGTTTGGCATTGGTGAGACCACAGCTGGAGTACTGTTTCCAGTTCTGGGCACTGCATTTCAAGAAGGATGTGGAGAATCTCAAAAGGGTACAGAGGAGGGCCACCCATATGATCAGGGGCTTGGAAGACAGGTCCTATGAGGAGAGGTTTGTTCAGCCTTAGTAAGAGAAGACTGAGAAGTGACTTGATAGCCACCTACAAGTATGTCAGGGGTGAACACCGAGATCTAGGGGAGCAAATCTTCAGAAAAGCACCCCTTGGGAGGACAAGAACCAATGGGCACAAGATAGCTGAGGAAAAATTTAGGTTGGACATAAGGAAAAATTTCTTTTCTGTTAGGGTATCTAGAATCTGAAACACTCCCAGCAGAGGTGGTACAGTCACCATCCCTGGTGGTGTTCAGGAAGAGGCTGGACAAGCACCACGTTGAGCTTGTTTGAGCCCCACTATCTCCTGTCTATAGCAGAGGACCAGACTTGATGAACTTCTGGTCCTTCTAGTCTGATTTTATGGCAGGAAGGCAAGTAGACTGTGGGCAATTGGGAAAAACAAACAGTCATGCCCATTTACTCTCCCTAGTGCAACAGAATCAAATTGTATGATTAAACTGGAGGTCCTAAATACCCGTAATTCAAGGGACAAGTGAGAAGGCTTAAATGGTTGGTAGTACTTAGGCATATATTCCTGTGCCGGATGCTCTTCAGAGCACAGTTCCTTCCTATGTATCTTCGTACGGCATCTATTATAGCACAGCAGTGATCCCAGCTGGGGTCACTGGGTGATGACTCTCTACAAATAGCAATAACAGGAACACTTGTGAAAATTAGGTGCTTTTTCTTAAGCAATTGGTGGTTGCAGATTCTTAGGAGACACCACATGCTAACTCTTATTCTGATGCTGCTCTTTGCAGCCCTCCAGTTGTGAGTTTTGCACTGCCTACAGGTGTGAAATTGGGATGGCACTGTGTGATATCCCCACCACAAGGGGATGTCCGACAGGAGAGGGATGCACTTTTGGCATTGTGTGTTGAATTAATAAGCAAAAATGTCAAAGCTGGGGCTTTTATTTTGGCAAAGGCTTTTGCTTGAAACCTAAACGCAGAACTAAAAGTAGTCCTCTTTCAAGAAAGTGAGCAGAGACAAGCATATATATACAAGCTCAGTTTGTATCTGTAGGCCATGGAAGGTGATCTACCTGAATTAATTGAACATCATGTAAAATACAGTTATTAAATGAGATGTATTTACAACTTTAAACCTGGAAAATTAAAATTGGAGAAGTTTAAAAAAACCCAACAAAATACTTGATATCAGGATAATGGAAACCAGGATTAAAAACAACGTCAAATTCATCATGGTAATTTCTGCTAAGTTATTTGACAAGCACCCTGTCTCTTCTCTTCTTTTCCACACCTTCACTCCCATTCCCTTCATGCGCATATAAAGCATAAAATATATGCCCAGTAGAGTTTTGGTTTGGACGTTACACCCTCTGTGCCCACAAAATATGTGGAATTTGAGTTCACAAATATACATGCCTCAAAGTCTACACAATATCAGCCACAAATATGTTGGCAAGGACTCTGGTAACGTTCGGTTGCTAGTGTTCTGAGCTAGTGATTTTATGACCATTTATGCTGTGCTCAGATCATTTGTTCTTAAATGCCACACATATACAGCGTGGTTCAGATGTGGTTTGGGGAGCTATAAAATGGGATTTAAGCTGGCTCTGCCCCTGCTTTTCAACCCTTGGTTCAGTTTAGGATTGAATTTGTGAGTATACTTGCACTGCCAACCTCTTCCTGCTCTTCAGACTACCTGTGTACTGCGAAAGCTAAAAGTCATGGAGGTGGCAGCTTATCAGACAATAGGTGCACACGACCCAGTCTGCAGTGAAATGTACTTGAAATGTACTTCTCCGTGCCTGCAGTAGAGCAACTTCACTGACAGTTATGCTATTTCAGTTCTAGCTTGAATAATTCATGTATTTGAAAACATTCATAAATTATTTGGGTTTTCTTTAAAAGTATCACTTGATTTAAGCATTCCTTTAACCAAGAAGAAATAAGTTTTTGCTGCGTGGGAGTCCAATGGCTTGGGAGCACCCTTTGTTCCAGATGCCAACCCCCAGCATCCAGCTGCCAACGTTTCATGACACTGTGTCATGATGAAATATGGCAGCATCCAAATATGTGGGTAAATTCTCAGCTGGTGGCAGAACCTCTCCGCATCTGCCATTGACTCAAACAATTTATGCTGGCTATAGCTGGATAAATTGCTGGCTATAGCTGCACCAGCTGGGGATTAGCTCCATGGCTCTTAATATTCCTGTAAACCAATGGGAGAGACCTGTGCACACAGGGTCTACACTGTATATTTCTGATTTAAGGTCAGGGATACTTTTATGAATGCTACAGTCAACATCCAGGCACTGTTTCCAGGGATGGTGACTCACCGAGGCGCTACACAGACCTGTGTGCAAAACAGAGCTTGAGTCAAACTCTCTTTTCCATCCTTGGCATCTCCAGTAGTCTGCAGATTCTGGGAAGAGACCATCCATAGGGACAGGGATTCGGTGCTCTGTTAGTCAACGCAAGCTCAGAACAACTCTGCTAATTTCAGAGGATGAATCTACAACATAATTGACACAAGAACCCAGCGCCATTGCTTTAGCGCCGTCAACAAGCTGTTATTTATGGATTGATTTTTAGTGGGCCTGTGAATAACAGTACTCAAATAACAAATCTTATCATAGGGCTATACTTTTTTGCCTCATTATTTCCGCAGTGCCACTTTGCTCCAAGCATTCTTTTTTTCTCTCCTTAGAAATTTTATTCAGTTTTTGGTCATGTGGACGTACTTCTCAGCTAGGAAACAGATGCATAATTTTCTTTCAATTGGGCACGGAGTTCTTCTCCAGTTTTTTTTTTGTCTTAAAATGCTGTGTAATGTTGCAGAATGCTTTTAAAAATTGCTGCATTCCAGACCTTCTATGAAAGCCTGAATAACTTCCCTTCTCCAAAAAGTTTGCCTCGTAGATTGTTCCTGCCAAATCACACGTTTTCCTTCTTAGGTTCAGTTTTCTATTTAGATTTAAAAAAAAAAAAAAAGTAATAGACTGATTTTACTTTTGTCAGGAGGTGTTAGAGTTGCCTTTTTCTATTAACTAATATTCTTCCACTTTATCAACTTCTTACACTAACAGCATGCTCTGTGTGTGTGTGTGTGTTCAACAAAAGACTTTGCTCTCCTCTTCTCTGTTTTCTGGGACTGATGCCAATTTGTGATTGTAATAAAGTAATCTCTTTTGAATATCTGAAGTGTGTAGGGGGAAGATTTTGCAAATGAAATAGATTGATCTTTACGGCTGGAGGGGAAAAAAACATGCATTTTAATTAGCTCTTGAGAATAATTTTCCTTAAGGTAACATAAATATGGTAGGCAAAATTGTTCTTTTACCTCGCCGCATGGAAGAACCCTTTCAGGAGTCCTTGGACAAGATTATTAGAAGTGACTATTTGTTTTAGGTGCCTCAGTTTCTGGGTATTTACCATGAGACAACCTAATAGGGCTTGTTTTTTTTTTTACAGGATATGTTGGCGCTGTTATAAGAATGTAAGTGTGGCACTGAGTCAGACCAATGGTCACCCAGCTAAGTATTTTGTCTTGGATCGTGGCAAGTAGTAGATGATTTATAGGGAGAGTACGTGCACAGTAGGGCTGTGTGAAATGACACCGTTCCGTTTCGACTTGCGTGTCGACATTTTGATGGAACAGTATTTCGGTTTGAATTTTGTTTCAATTTGAAACTGCTGTTCTGTTTCATCAAAACAGTTTTGCCGTTTTGATGCTGTTTTGCCGTTTCACCCATAGGTTATAATGGGGAAGTGCAAAACGGCCTATAACTTTGTCATTTCTGGCCTGATTTTGAAGAAACGTGCAGGACTGGTAGCCCCTTCTGAGAGCATGAAGTCTGCCAAGTTTCAAGAAGATTGGTGTAGGGGGTTTGGGGAAACTGGACCCCAAAGGCTTGAAGGCAAAACTCATGTCATGTGTATGTGTTAAGCTATAGCAGGGTCAAAACTGCTGGCTTGCTAGCCCCTGCTGAGGCCACAAAGCCCATCAACTTTCAAGGAGATAGGTGCAAGGTTTGGGGGAAACTGTACCTCAAGCTGCGGACAAGCAAAACTTGTGACATGGGTGACACTGTGTGTTAAGGCGCAGCAGGGTGACAGCTGCAGGCCTGCTAGCCCCTGCTTCAGCCATGAAGCCTGCCAGCTGTTAAAGAGATTGGTGCAGGGGGAGTCTGGGGCCCTGCACCTGTAGCTGCTGACAGGCAAAACTCGTGACATGGGTGCTTGTGCAACTGACGGTGTCTGTCTTGGGGCAGAGCGAGGTGAAAACAAGTAGGGCGTCCTTTAGAAGATCAGTGCTGCTAGCTGTAGTTGTTTGGCACTGAGCTGCTGGAAGACACAGCTCACTAACTGACACCAAGGCAGAAACTAATCAGGGCAGTTTAAACAATGCTGCCTTTTATGCAGTTTTTCCATCCCTCCCCCAGAGCCCTGGGGTTGGAAGGGACCCCAGGGAAGGATGCCAGTCACTGGTCAGCTACACAGTCAATAATGAAAGCACTCCTTTCCCCCACCTCCCTCCCCACCTACTCCCCCTCCCTTTCCTTACTTTGGTTTCTCTTTACCTGTAGGCATTGAAGGCAATCGAAGGCACTGAAGGCAAGCCGAGCTTCAGCTTTGACAGTCAAAATGTTTAGAAAATTTCAAAACGTTTCGACTTGCCTCATTTTGTTTCAAGGCTATTTCGATGATATCTGTTTCGTTTCGATTTCACTGTTTTGATCTCAAAACGAGTCGGCAATGAGTTCCATGGGTCTACAAATCAAACACTTTTTGAAAAAGGCTTTCAAATTGGTCACTCCAAATTGAGACAACTTTAAGCTCCAAAGCACCTGAATTGGTTTTGTTCTCAGATTACAAAAATGGTGACCAATCCTGAATATACCTTTAAATTAATTTTACTACACTATTGCACCTGGCCACTTCATTTGTCTCCTGGCCAGTACAAGATTTTTCTCTGTACGGTATTTATAGCTTGTTACATGATTCAAACAATGGCACTTCCAGTCTTTCCCTTTGGAGTGCAGAATGATTCAGAGCCTAAGATCTCACCATTTGCTAATGTTTTCTAATATTAATCCTATAATATTATAGGATGGGGAGAGGGCAGCAACTTAGTCACCTTACGGAAGTTAACAGCTTCTTGAGTGTAAATGATTTATGTCTTTTTCCATCAAATACATGTTCATTACTGTGTTATTTGTATTTCTGTAGTGTTGGGAAGCCCTGCTCCTGGAACATGGCCCTGTCATGCTAGGCACTGTTCTGTATTGACACAAAGACAATTGTTGCCCCCAAACACTAATAAGTTTATCAGACATCTCTCAGATCCGATCCAGAACCCACTGCAGTCGCAGGAAAGTCAGTGGCTTCGGGCTGAAACCTTGTTCCTTTTTTGCATCTCAGCTATGCATATTTCCATTTTTAAGCTTCCTTTTAAATTGGTGAATCTGGCATCATAGTGGTTTGGGTTACTCTTCTTTAAACTCCTCTTAATTTTTTTTCCTCCACTTTCTTACAGAGTAGTCTAGCATTTACAACTCCTGTCACATTCCTCTAACAATAGCACCTAGGTTTCCTCTGCTGCAGCTGCAAACAAGGTTTTAAAACGTTTGGGATTTCTTGGCAGCTAATAACTCCCAGATTTCATTTTAGTCCATTTTCTGCATGTTTCTCATGCTTAAATCTGGACAGCGTTATCCAGGTCAGGACTATCCTGTCAAATTGTGGGCAGGTGGGGATGGTCCATCAAAAGCTTTTTTGCAATATTCTTTTTTTTTAAGTCAGCTAGCAGGACCTTTAGGAATACACTGTAATATCCTTTACATCCAAAATAGGAAAACCACCTGTAGCCGATGCCAAAGCATAAGCATAAGGAAAAAAAATCCCCAGGCTAAGACCTCCAACTGGAAATATTTTCTGAGTGATATCACTCAGAATCCCATAAATGGCTGGATCCGTTATAGGGAAAGGGAAACACTTTTTTTTAATTCCATGTCACAACAACATTACAAGACTTTAAGAAAGACCTTTTCGTCTGTTATTTTTTACACCTGATCTAGGCTCTTTGAGGTTTACGTGGAAAGTGTCATGGAAGCACAAGACTTGGGAGGAGCAAGGAATCTGAAAATGAATGATAAAATGAACCTTTTCTATTTTTTGTTTAGGTGTCCAGACCCAGGGTTCACCACTAGGCAAGCCCCCTGTTTGGTTGCTATAATGGCTGAGCACTTAGGTTTAATGATTCAGTAAAAGCACTGATGGTGTGCTGGCCACGGGGAGACTCATTTGATTTAGTTTAAAATAAATTTAAGCTATTCATTCAGTGATTCTGGTGATCTGTGCATGCATCTGTGGGCCTGCCTCTGAGCACAGGTGATGTTCTTTGGGAGTGGGGTGTCTTTAGACCCCTGGCATTAGCAGCGTGTTTGGGTTCCCCCTTAGCAGAGAGATGGGACCAGAGTGAAATCTCTGTCTTGAATATCCTGATGCCTGAATTTGGTAAAGTCTGGACTTTAAATGCTTCACCTGAACCTCTCAGCACAGTGCTGGATTTGGGAGGTCCCTATTTCCATCCAGTTGCAGCTCAAGATGATGGAATTGATCTTTCAGCCTTTGCAAGAACAACTTATCAGATCTTGGCTCTCTCAAACCCAAAGCCTAGGCCATGTTTACCTTTTTAAATATGACGCTTGAATATTTGCCTGCACATGACCTGATTCAACTACTGGCTCCTTCTTTAAATGAAGCGTCTGCAATTAGTATTTATTCTAGATTTAATCAGTTTATTGCGTGTCGTATGCTACCTTGGTAATTATGTTCTTGCTGCCAGAGAAGAAGAAGATTGAATCTCAGGAGGTCATATTAGAGTGCCAAATATGATGTCAGTATAGAAAGGACTTTAGCCAGGTACTGATCATAATAACGAGGGGTAAGATCTCTAAACGGATTAGAGGCTTGATGCAAAGAAACACCTCAAAGTCTGGATGTTTTCTCAGAGAGAACAAACCATGCAACATATTTCAGGAAAATACTCAAATCTGTTGGTTTTCATTTAACCAGATGGCTTATTCAGAGCAGGATATAAACTGTCCCAAATTCTCTGGTTTTCTTCAGGTCTATTTCTATGTTTCTGAATCTCTTTTGAACATGCAAAATTAGGCTCAAAGTCTCCTAAGAAATGCCCCCCCCAGTGATCTTTGCTTCAGTCTGAATTAGAAGCATCACAAGACTCCCTGTTTTTGCAGTATTTTGAGACCTGATCTGAAGCAAGGCAGAAAAAGAAATGTCCTTTAGATCAGGAGTTTTCAGGCTGTGAGTCGCAAATAGGTTTTGATTGGTAGGAAGTATATACCTACATGGGGTGGAGGTCCCAGAAGTTTCCCTTTTGCAACTTGGGATAATATAGTTTGAGCACCATTGATCTAAATCTGTAGCAAAAGTTTGTTTTGAGAATTGGAAAGAGGCTTGGAGAAGAATTGCTTATTGAAAATGGATTGATTTGCCTAACTGTAGAAGTGATTTGTTTTGAAGCTGTTCGGTTCTCCCTTTAGATATGTTGTATGATGTGTGCTGGACCAGCCTGGTATGGGCAAGAGACCAAGAACAGGGTGTCACAGGTGCATAGATGCTAGGGCTAGAAGGGACCTCAACAGATCATTGAGTCTGACCCCCTGCCTAGGCAGGGGAAATTGCACCACTTCCTTTGAGAGCCCATTCCAAACTTTGGCCACCCTTATCGCGTAGCATTTTTTTCTGATATCTAGCCTAAATCTGCTCTCTGTCAGTTTGTGACCATTGTTCCTTGTTACTCCAAGAGGTGCCCAGGTGAACAGAGCATCTCCGATCCCTTGCTGCACCCCCCTAATGAATTTGTGTCTTAATGGGTCGACTTTCCACCTGCCATTTGAACATTTCCTCTTGCCAAAGTCTCCTACATTTCATTATAGCCTTTTTCATACTACAATTTAACTGCTTTGGGCACATGTACAATGATGGTTGAGGTTGATCTGAAGGTGGATCTCCAACCAGCAGGAGCCACATGAGCTGTTCTTCCCTGCCTGCCCCAAACCTCTTAGCCTGCTCCAGAGCTATCTATGCTTCTTGTTCCTTGAGCAAAGCACTAAGTTTTACCCTGGGGTTCCTTGCCAGAGGCCTTCTAGGAATTAGTCTGAAGACTACTTTCCTCTACTTGCAGGCAGTAGAGAGAGGAAGTGGGAGGCAGAAAAGTGAGAAGTCAGGAACCTGCTGCCCATGGCAGAGGATGGGACTTGCTGATCTTGCAGGTCCCTTCTGGTCCTTTGATTCGATGACGTGTGAGATTGGGTTTTTGGCCTGCATTTCCAGTTCCAAAAGAGTGGAGACCATTCAGATGCAAATGGCCATAGGGATGTCCTCACACCTGCAAGTCCAGCGGGCCTCCCAAGATGTAACTTGGAGGTTAATGGTATGGCTGGCTGGTAGATGTGTCTTTTGGAGAGACCTTACGATCAACTATAACTGCCAGTGTTGATCTTGCCTGAAAGTATAGCTTGTAGAGGGATGCGCCTGCAAGTATTGGCTGGTATGAGAGGCTTGCCATAGGTTTTGTAACCTGTAATGTATGGCATTATGTAATGCCATACATTAGGAATTTGTGGGTGGTTGTAGATGTCTAATGTATTTCAAGATAGTGACTTGCTCAAATTTGAATGTCTCTACAATTTCTTCAGAGCTTTGGGCAAACCTGTTAAATCTAGGTCCAGGCTCCTTGTGCTTTCCAAACAGGGGCTCCAACTTTCTCTCTTAATCTGAAGGGTCAGCCCTGCTATCCTGGATAAGCTCTTATATTCTACATTGCTTATTACTCTCTGTATTTTCCACTCGGTTTTTGCTCTTTACTTCCAGTTCCCTCCTAAGGAGCTTTTGTATAGTGCCAACAGGGCTTTATTGGCTGCAGCGTTTTAGGGCAAAGGAGATTGTGTTTTAGTGGTGAGTGAAGCTCTCCCTTTATTTACAATCACTGAAATGCTGTAAGATCCTATGGGATGAAATATCTAAATGTAAAGGGCAATGACATTGTTGTTACTAGCAAAGAGAGATGACAGAAACACTTTGGTGAAACCATTTTTTTTCACCAGAGAACGCAGTTTCATTGAAGCCAACCTGCTTTGCAAACTGAACATCCTTAGTCTAGTGACTGGATGTTGGTAGTAATAGGTGGTCACTATTTCACTCAGATGGGGTACCTCATGGAGTGGTATTGAACCCTCAGTCTGAAAGTTTAGATTTCTCGAGGTTCAAGGAGAAAGACATGGAGCGTGTAGTGATGCTCACAGCATAAGGCATGGCAAGAGGGACTTCCGGTAGAAGTGAGCTCAAAACAATTCCTGTTGGCTTATCTGGAGATGGAGAATTGTATTTTGGTTTACCTTGTATGGCCCATGGGCAGAAGGCTCCGAATTTGACTGCTGGTTTTTGATTATCGAAACAGTGTTAATATCTAGAGGAACATCTATCTTCCCAGATTTTCATTTAGAGGCAAAGCAGAGGAAAAAGTTCCATCAGTGATTAAATGGCCCATTTTTCCACATGTTTCTGAGTGAAGTGTTTTGATTTTTTTTTTAAAATGGCTTTCCAATTTATTATTATTTTTTTTATTTTGGGTTATGCTATATATTCTTTTTTAAATAAAAAAATGAAATTGAAACAAAATGTTTTATTCTTGTCAAAATAGATCACTTTGATTGACCCCAGACCAGTATTTTGGAATTTTCTTTCCTGCAGAATTTCAAAACTTTGGGATATCATTCCTGCATGGAGTGAAGACAAATGTCAGAATCCTGCAATTCACTGCTAGACAATATTTTCATTCTCTACATAGTTTTACTTGTAACATAAATAATGAAATAATACTTCTGTCAGAGTCAATAACCAGTTATATAAATATGACTTAAATTACTTTATCGCAGCCCCAAAATAAAGGAAAATAGTTGAATAATTTGGAAGACTTGGGGTAGAGGCAGGGAAACACTACTTCCCAGCCCCAAGGAAATTCTTAAGAGTTCGATAACAAAAGAGATTGAAATGTTTCCTTAAAATAACATGAAATTGGCATACTTCACGCAAAGAATAATGTAAAAAAAAATCTAGCATTTATCAAATGTTCTACAGTGAAATGCTCCCCGTACCCGTATGCCTTTCAAGTGCTCCACGGACATCATCCATCGCAAATGCACACAGAAATGCAGCCACCTCTGTGATGGGTGGGTGGTACACAGAAAGTGGAAAGACTGAAACTGCAAGGGAGAATTTGGGGTAGCAGAATATATTCCAAATGTAATTCAGCAAAGTCCACTCTTGTGAATATTGGCACACGGGGTGTCCTTGGGGCTAGGTTTTATATCTCAGCCTTTCCAGCAGAGAACAATGACCCCTAACACCAAGCTGGGGCCCTAGCTCAGAACTGATTCAGGGGGAAGAGTGCCATCTACTGAACTACCAACACCAGCACCTGTGTTTCTTACAGCGATGACTTCCAGGGCGGCAGGGTTGGTCCTGCTTAGCTTGTCAGCTCTGTTGTAGCCCAAGGTGGAGTGGGAGCAAGAAATGAGAAGTTACTCCTATTTTAATCAAAAAGTTCCTTTTGTCTGTTTGTCAGATACCGGTGTGTGTGTGTGTGTGTGTGTGCGCGCGCGCGCGCGTGCGCGCACAGGGGGATAATAGATTTGGGACTGTATTCAGCTGTTTTTCCATTAACACAAACATTTTCCAATAACTATGGAGGGAGCCTAACTTGTTTGCCAAACTAACTTGCACAGAGCATATTTTTTTCTCCCTGGAAGTGTCCCATCCTTTTGTTCCTGACAAGTTTTCTGCCTTCACTGGTGGTATATCACTGTGATCAGGTCCTGTAATTTGAACAGCATGTCTGTGTGTGTATGCAAAGATCACATCAGGAAGTTTAGTCAGATGCACGGGCATTTTTAAAGACTGAGACCTCTTGTGATATGTTGTAATACCACAATGCTGGCTCTCAATAGGAGGCCCAGAAATCCCCAATTATTATTGGTTTGCTTTGGAGTACTGGATGAAGACCCCAGTCAGGGATCAGGGCTCCTTTGTGAGAATTACTCACCTATATAAATACAGTCCCTGGCCTGCAGCATGGCTCTGTAATGAGTCATCTCACTGAGAGGCAGAATTTAGTAGTGTAGAGAGAGGGAAGGGTGGAGTGAAAGCTCCATCAGAGTTCAGAGTTTATCTCAACCATCCACTGAATTAGGAGCCTGAATTTTTAAAGCTTGTTCCTGCCATCCTCCAGAGCCCCCTACAGCCTATCGCTGGCTACAGGTGAAAGCCTGGGGGTAGGGAAGTGAATGAAGTAGTCAGAAAAAGCAGTGAAACATTTTTAATCAACTGGCTCTCCATTATCACAATGAAGATGATATTTGAATTCTAGTGCACGTGCCATGTAGCACGAACCCAATCTATTTGCTATTGTCAGTAAGGGAGGGTTGGAAAGGAGAAGTCTTTCCTCTCTGCTACTGTATGCATATATTTCTGTGCTCTCAAAATGAATATATTTGGCATAGGTTCCCTCCATGATAGCGCAGTTTGGTCTTGTAGGATTCCAGGGAGAAACCCCCCTGCAGCATTGGGGAAGCATTTAACCTGAATACAGAGAAGTAGCATAATAACCCAGGGAAGTGAATGCAATCCAGTTATAAGAAGTCTGGCTCAATAAAGTCAGGTGTGTTGGGCAGAGCTGCCCGGTGCCACAAAAGCTCTCTCCCATCCCCACGTGAGGGAGGAGCTTTATGATTTTAAGTAAGGAGGGCAAACAATTAATCAACAAGAACAGGGCATGCAGCTCTTAGTGAGGGTATCAAAGGAGACACTGAGCAGAGAGATGCCAGGCTATGCCTGCTGCTCTGAAAAGCAGTCAGAGGAGAAGTGGGTGCCGCTTCAAATAATAGCCCAAATATCTGAATGGACCCAAAACAGGTCCCACAGTCAGAGAGAACCACTCCATCTATCTTTTTCGTACTGGACTGATGGGTGGGAGGGTTGGTTTAGGCCCGGAGAAGGTTGAAGAAGAAGACTAGAGAGTCTCTGATGGCTCTGGAGAACGAAGCTTTTATGGAACAGACTTGTAAGGACATGTGGCAACAGTGCAAGAGACTTCGCTCTTTCCTCCTGTTATGTCTCAACCTAGTTTTCGCTAGGAGAAGGGAGTCCAGCTCTAGTCCTGTCCAGTCTTTGACTGGAAGGCCCAGTCATGGTGGCACATCTTTGCTCCAAATGTTTGAAGTGGGAGGGGAGAGGAGAGGGGAGGAAGACTGAAGCATTTATTACCTTATGAGGATATGAGCAGTCTACTGCTATGTGAGATAATGACAACGACTTGTCAAGTTTAAATTTTGAAAGAGTGCCCAGAATAATGGATAGACATCTGTTAAGGCAGAAATATCGTGTCCAAATGGAAAGAAAAGATAAAATAAATGATCCCCCATCCCTTTAAAGACAATTTTAGCTCTCCCAGCAGGATGCTGAACAGTTAGCCTGTTTTACACAGTGACTATGCTTAGTCTTGGGAAAACAAAATCTGTTCGGCCCAGATGACTGGGAAGTGGGGTTCTTGCTGTGCGATTCAGAGCACTCGATCCCCTCTCCAGGCTCCGAAAGAGGGAGAGACCATTAGGCCAAACATCATCTAAGATACTGCTCTGTAGCTATGGCTCTGCCAATATTCCTTATTCAAAAATGCATCTTTATGCCGCTATGGTTTGAGGGGTCATTTCATGGGTGACAGAGGTTTTTGTCAAAGTGCTCTGTAAACTTTTTCACCTGGGCTGCTGGATCACTCCATGGACGAGCAGAATATACGAGAGCTGCTCTAGATTTACAATTTAGGAGGTACAAAAGGTGATTTCAAAACCATCTTTGCTCTCCTTTCCTCTGACCTGAGTCTGGGCTGTGGTTTCTCAACCCACGCTTCTGGAGCGTGGTGCTGCTCCAGACACAGCCTGGAATCAGGGAAAGGGCTCGACCTTGTCTGGGGGGCCCTGCTGTCTGAATGTAAGACTGAGCCCAAAAGTCTGCGTGTGGAAGAAATGGACAGTGAAACTAAGACCGATTGTCCCCTTAAAACCTGTACCTTGGTTTTAGATGATAGCAAGTGATGGAAAGCACAAAGCAGTGGTGCTCCCTTGAAGAACGCAGGTGAGGCTATGATGAGGCATGGATGCGTTTGCATTTGCTAGAAATGGTCCTCACCCCATGTGTAGTAATAGATGGCCACTGTTTCATCCAGATGAGGGAGCTCGGTGGTGGTCTTGGAACTCAGTCTGAAAGTTTAGATTTTGGGTGTTCGAGAATAAAGATGTGGAGCGTGTAGTGATGCTCACAGCCTAAGGCATGGCAAGAGGGACTCCCACTGGAAGTGAGCTCAAAACAATTTTTATGGGCTTATCTGGAGACAGGGGGTTGGCTTGTGGCTTACTGTGTATGGCCTGTGGAGAGAAGGCTCCTAATTTGCCTGCTGATTGTGGGTTATAGAACTAGCAAGCTGGTCAGAGTTGGCAGGTTCGGTTTTAATATCTATAGGAACAGATTGGAGACCGGTGTCCATCTCACAGTGGCAGAGTTAAGTGGGACTCCTCAATTCCTTCTTTTCTAGCTGGTGGGTGGACATCCAAGGGAGGGGAGGACATCTGTCATACACAGACTGTGATGACAAGGAAAGACTGTTTCTGAAGTGGCTAAAAAGGGAAGAGATGGAGGGATTGGGGGGCATTATATGGCCTTACTCTTGGAAAAACAAGGAAAATTCTGGGGACAAAGGATCCAGACGTGATGGGAGACACAGCCAGGGGAAGAGGACCAAATGTCAAGACTGATTTCTTAAGATTACTGCATTGAGGCAACTATATACAGGTTATTTCATGTGCATTCTCAGCTTTACCTGCATCCCCTGTGCTCTGGGGTCTGCAAGGATTTCAAGGCTGGCTCTGGTAGTGTACAGCAGCACCAGAGGGGAGGAGGGGAAGATGAGGGTGGGGGAGGCTGTGGACCACCAAACCAGGTGGCACCCACAAGGACAGCCCAGCCTGAAGAAAGAGAGCTTTGGGAATGTGAAAGACAGGGGGTGGACAGCAATACGGCACAGGTAAGGAACGGGAAGGTTAGAGACAAAAAGCCCTTTAGGACTTGGAGCGAGGGGGTAGCAAAAGCACCAGTCACAGGGCTCAAGTGCCTATATACTAATGCTAGGAGCATGGGGAACAAGCAGGATGAACTAGTGCTCCTGGTTGCACTAAACGACTACGACTTAGTGGGGCTGACGGAAACCTGGTGGGATCCATCCCACGACTCGGCGGTACATATTGAGGGCTATAGATTGTACAGAAAGGACAGAGTGGGGAAAAGGGGGGGAGGGGTTGCGCTCTATGTTAAGGAGCAATATACATCAACCCTCATCAAGACAGAATCAAAGGATGAGGAAGTAGAAGGACTGTGGGTTAGGCTACATGGGGGGCAAGGAGAAAAGGATTTGGTGGTAGGGGTCTGCTACAGACCCCCACATCAAGGGGAAGAAATAGATTTGGGGCTCCTGAGGCAACTCTCAGAGACCATAAAAGCTAAAGAGGCGGTGGTCATGGGGGACCTAAACTACCCAGACATCTGCTGGGAGACACAGACAGCAAAGTCCCACCGCTCACGCAGGTTTCTAGCCTGTGTACAGGACCTCCACCTGACGCAGGAGGTACATGGTCCCACTAGGGGGAATGCCTTACTGGATCTGGTATTGGCAACGGGGGATGACATAGTAGGGGACCTACAGATCGGTAGCCATCTGGGGGACAGTGATCACCTAAAAGTACAATTCAGCATAAGGCGTCGAGTGGGTAAGGTAACCAGTAGGGTGAACGTGCTGGACTTTAGGAAAGCTGATTTCAGCGAACTCAGGCGATTAGTGAAGGATGCACTGCAGAGTAGTAGTTTTGAAATGATGGGAGCCCAAGAAGGGTGGCTGTGCCTTAAGGAAGCTATCCTTCGATCACAAAGCGAGACAATCCCCGTGCGAGGTAAAAGAGGGAAAGGGGCCAGGAGGCTTCCCTGGCTGACCAGAGAAATCCAGGGCAGACTAAGGGCCAAAAGGGGAGCACATAAAAAGTGGAAACAGGGAGAGATCACCAAAGAGGAATATACCTCTTCTGCTCCTGCTTGTAGGGAGGCAGTTAGACAGGCCAAAGCTACCATGGAGCTGAGGATGGCAACCCAAGTAAAAGACAATAAGAAATTGTTTTTTAGATATATAGGGAGTAAAAGGAAGGCCCAGGGAGGAATAGGACCCCTGCTAAATGGGCAGAAACAATTGGTGACGGACAGAGGGGACAAGGCTGAACTCCTCAACGAGTTCTTCGCCTCAGTGTTCCTCAGCGAGAGGCACGACAAGTCTCTCCCTGGGAGTGTAGGGAGGCAGCAGCAAGGCACCAGACTGCCATGCGTGGACCCTGAGGTGGTGCAGGGTCACTTGGAAGAACTGGATGCCTTTAAGTCGGCAGGCCCGGATGAGCTCCATCCGAGGGTACTGAAGGCACTGGCCGACATCATTGCAGAGCCACTGGCGGGAATATTTGAACGCTCGTGGCGCATGGGTCAAGTCCCGGAGGACTGGAAAAGGGCCAATGTGGTTCCCATTTTCAAGAAGGGGAGGAAGGAGGACCCGGGTAGCTATAGGCTAGTCAGTCTCACCTCCATCCTTGGAAAAATCTTTGAGAAAATCATCAAGGCTCACATTTGTGAGAGCCCGGCAGGACAAATTATGCTGAGGGGAAACCAGCACGGGTTCGTGGCAGGTAGATCGTGCCTGACCAATCTAGTCTCTTTTTATGACCAGGTCACAAAACGCCTCGACGCAGGAGGAGGGGTGGATGTCGTATACTTGGACTTCAGGAAGGCCTTTGATATGGTATCCCACCCCATACTGGTGAACAAGTTAAGGGGCTGTGACTTGGATGACTGCACAGTCCGGTGGGTGGAGAATTGGCTGGAGGGTCGCACCCAGAGAGTTGTGGTGGATGGGTCGGTTTCGACCTGGAAGAGTGTGGGCAGTGGGGTCCCGCAGGGCTCGGTGCTTGGTCCGATACTCTTTAATGTCTTCATCAGCGACTTGGATGAGGGGGTGAAATGTACTCTGTCCAAGTTTGCAGATGACACTAAGCTATGGGGCGAAGTGGACACGCCGGAGGGCAGGGAACAGCTGCAAGCAGACCTGGACAGGTTAGACAAGTGGGCAGAAAACAACAGAATGCAGTTCAACAAGGAGAAATGCAAAGTGCTGCATCTAGGGAGGAAAAATGTCCAACACACCTACAGCCTAGGAAATGACCTGCTGGGTGGCACGGAAGTGGAAAGGGATCTTGGAGTCCTAGTGGACTCCAAGATGAACATGAGTCGGCAGTGTGACGAAACCATCAGAAAAGCCAATGGCACTTTATCGTGCATCAGCAGATGCATGACAAATAGGTCCAAGGAGGTGATACTTCCCCTCTATCGGGCGCTGGTCAGACCGCAGCTGGAGTACTGCGTGCAATTCTGGGCGCCGCACTTCAAGAAGGATGCGGATAACCTGGAGAGGGTCCAGAGAAGGGCCACTCGTATGGTTAAGGGCCTGCAGGCCAAGCCCTACGAGGAGAGACTAGAGAAACTGGACCTTTTCAGCCTCCGCAAGAGAAGGTTGAGAGGCGACCTGGTGGCTGCCTATAAGTTCATCAGGGGGGCACAGAAGGGAATTGGTGAGTATATATTCACCAAGGCCCCCCCGGGGGTTACAAGAAATAATGGCCACAAGCTAGAAGAGAGCAGATTTAGATTGGATATTAGGAGGAACTTCTTCACAGTTCGAGTGGCCAAGGTCTGGAACGGGCTCCCAAGGGAGGTGGTGCTCTCCCCTACCCTGGGGGTCTTCAAGCGAAGGTTAGATGTGTATCTAGCTGGGGTATTGTAGGCCCAGCACTCTTTCCTGCTTATGCAGGGGGTCGGACTCGATGATCCATTGAGGTCCCTTCCGACCCTAGCATCTATGAATCTATGAATCTATGAATCAACCCCAATCTGCCAAAAATGTACATTGCCACTGAACAAACCCCTTTTTCTTCAGCTTCTTTCATGGAAGAATGAATTCTCTATTCCCTGTTCGGCAAGAACAGCCTCTACTATCTAGGGCATCTAAATTGTTTATCTGCAATCTAAGTGTACAGGGTAAAGGTTTTGCTGCTTGAGAGGCATGAAACAAGACTGCACATTTAAATACTAGAAAACCCAAATGCCACCACCCTGCTCCCCACTACCCCACCTTGAAAAGGACTCAACCCACTCTCTCTTTTACTCACAGAGTTGCCCCAGGGTCAGATATTCCTCTGGTGTAAACTGGCAGAGTGCCACTGACTTTCCCAATAAATCAATTTAATTAAAGTGTCTTCAGCTGTGTCTTTGTTTAGCAATAATGTTCATCTGAGAAGGTGTTATGGCAGGAAAACAATTCCTTCCCCTACCAAAAAAAAAAACAACCCAACTTGGCTCAACCTTAATAAAAAAAATTGGAACAATAAATGTATTGTTCACTGAGAACCTTTTGTCCTGCCAATGCATTTGCTCACAGGAACACTTATCTGTGCTTGGAAAAAAAAAAAAAAAAGAAAGACTTGTTAATGAAGCTTGCAAGTATAAATTGGCCAAGTAAGTAACAAGGATGAATTTAACTGGTAAATCATTTGATAAGGTAAGATGTGCTCTTTCAAAACCTACACCTGAAATATGGTTTGACTTCAGCCCACAGACTTTCCAGAACGTATTTATTTATTTCTTTTTTTAAACAAATATTCTTTAACATTTTTGTACGGCATCTGAATGTTTTCATTGGGACAGCACTATACTCCTAATTCAGCAGAACACTTAAATCCATTGTAAGTGCCCAGGTCCTTAAGCACCTGCTCAACTTGAAGCAAGACCTCAAGTCCCAACGGAGGGCATTTTGAACCCTGGAAATATTCCGAGTAGAAAGAATGCAATCCGACTTATCCACCAGCAGTCAAAAGGCAAAATGAGTTGAATAGCTGATTTGTCCTGAATTATTTGGTCAGCCCTTGACTTGAATATTGGCTGAAGCTTTGGTTCAGACCTGATTCCGTGTCTCTGTTGGGATTCCTCCTGATTTCTTTCTATGTGCCCCATTTCTAATTTACAATATCCCCTGGTTGTTCACTTGCACTCTGACCCTTGTCCATCAAAGCCCAGGTGACCTCTGCAACTGTGGTGGAACAAAACAGGATGTCGTACCCAGCATTTAAGACTACCCTGGGAAAAATCAGGACAGGTGGCCAGTCTACGTTTATTAGTTAGCTTATGGCTGTCAAGGGTCAGCTCTCAAAACGGACTCTCCCTCCTCCAGTCCATCTGCTTTTCTGAGCTGTAGGGCACTAACTCTGGCCAGGATGAATATAATTTCCCATTTGCAGCTAATTCAGTGTGTTTTCACTTGATTATTGCATGGATCCCTAAAGGTTTTAATGCTGTAATGGGTGGTGTTGCAATGTACAATTATAATTCGCTTCTGAAAAGAAGCATGCTAGACCTTCCCCCAACACAGGTTACCTACTAAATTAAAGCATCTGGCAATGCTGTGGCCATGATCCCCTCCCTGGCCACTTTTGACTGCCCATGGGCTTCCCAAAGGAGCAGTGGTGGGTGGGCAACAGCTCACATCACTGTAATCAGCAGTCTGGCCAGGCTTTCTGTCATCAGGTGTCCTCTGGCTTAATCTCATCAGAGGATATAAAATCAGTGGCTATTTTCTCTTCCATTTCAATACCGGATATCTTTTCTACAGAAAAGTGACCATCAGAGAGAAGCATGTCCTTGGCTGATCAATATGATGGTGTATTTCTACATGACCTTCTTTTCCCATCTCAGTGCACCCGCACCCATTTGTTTTTTACAGCACCCACTAGACAGACATTTTCACTGAGCTGTCCATAGGGCTTTCTCTTCAGAGGACTTACCGATTCATAGCCTGTCCGTACCCATTGGGGCTGCCCTAAGAGGAATCAATAAGCTACCCAGTGGTGTAAGTTACAAACTGAATTTATTGTCCAATGGAAATGACAGAAGAAAATTAAGAAGACAAAAATAGACCCTTCTAAGATGTTGAACCCCACCCTTGAGTTATTGCACCTCTGCTGCTTTGGTGAGACGACATGTGGCTGGTGGGTCTCTCAGATGCAAAACAGGGCAACGTTTCAGTGTTGATTTAGAAACAAGAGTCCCACCTACAAGACCTTCATCACCGCTACTGGTTTGAGTGCCTCAGTTTTTTCTGTGTTGGCTTCTCATCTATACCCCAGCCATGCTCAGCCTTCCTCAGCACGTGGGATCTGACCGAGTAAGAGCTCCAGGGGGCATGCGTGGTGCCTTTATCAAAGCATTTGTTGTCACATTCACTCCTGGGACAGTGTACATTTTCATTTAAGCCAAGTTAAGCAGACGCACATTTGGGATAAACTAATAGAACTGGCTGAAAAATCTAATTTCAGTTGATTTGCACGCCCCTTATCTCCCAAGGCAAAACATTATGCTTGGAACCAATTTAAACTTTTGCATAATCTTGAATCTGAATTCACCTTTAAAGGTAAATGGGCACGTTCTCTTTCGATCACTAAAACAAAGCAAAAAGAATAAAAAGACCCCAGGAGCTAAGAAAATGAAAATCCCTTCAAGGTGCAAATGAAACTCACTACGTGTTGAAATGAGGTCAAAAGATATTTGTTAAGACTGTGAGGCATAAAAGCAGCAATTATTTTGTTGGAAAGCCTGTCTTTAAGGACTTAAGCAAAAGCCTCAAGGAGGCTGCCTCAGAAGCTAGAAGGAATTGCCTGTGGCTTTAAAAGGAGTGAAGGAAAGAAAGGAAGAAAAGGAAGCAATTACCCAGCTAATAATGGTGCATTAAGAACTTTGATTCCTTTCTTCAATAAGAAGTTCCCTCTCTAGTGTGTTTTCCAGCTGGGTGAACCTAGGAAATCTCTTGCCTACCAAGCCACAGCCCAAGAGCTGGGGAAACAAAAACCTGGTCCAAGCTGGCCAGAGTAAGGAGACGCTAAAGACACCAGCAGGGACTCTTTTCAGAGAGGAAGGGAAACTTTTAGGCTCTCTAAAATCTGGTTCTACTTCTCTGCCAGGTCTCTAGAATAAAATAACTAAAGGATCTTCCTTTTCTCCTCTCCAGCTCAATTTTTCTTACCTTCCCATCGGTCCAGTTGCCCTCTGGAGCTCTGATGGCTGGCATATTACAGGGATTTTATTTCCCATCTCCGCTTCCATCCTGTTTCCCCATTGCCCTCCTTAATAGTCCCTCTGCTGACTAGAGTGCAATGTGCTCTTGCTACATCCTCTCCTGCTGACCAAGATTTGATAAAGAGACGAACCAGGCACATATGCCTATTAACCAAGACAGTCCAGGAGTGGGTAGCTGGTTGTGCCAACTTAACACCTAGCAGTTCCCCTACTTGGGAAGAAATGCTCAGCTGCCTTGATGAGCCATTTACAGTGAAGGAGAAATGAAAGGGGTCCTATCTAGGGCTGAAGATCTAGCCTCAAATGTCTGAGTTTCAGTGATGGGAGCATTTGTAAGACTATGAGGAAAGGAGGCCTAGTGGTAAGCCCCTGCTTAGAAATTTTAGAGCTGAGTCCCGGAAGCCATTGAGGATCCCTCTGCTCCCACTGAAGCTGCTGGGAGTAGAGAAGGATCAGCTGAATATCTTGCAACGTCAGGTCCCTGGCTCCATTTCTTGGAGATTATTTAATTAGCTGAGAAAACAAACCGAACCAAATCCCCTCAACTTGCCTTATGATTGGAGGCAAATGCACAGGCTCTGTTGTGCAGTTTATGAGAGCATTGATTTCTCAGCAAACCACGAGAGTGTCGGCCCTTACGAGGCAACAGAAATAAGCAGCACGCAACATAAAGGTCAGTGAGAGGCGTTAAAGCAAAGAGGTCTTTTCAGCCTCCAAAACCAACCTCCAGGGCAGCCAGTGGAGGGAGGGGACTGGACAGCTAACCATCCACATGGGAGCAGTAATATAATTTCCACAGATGTGCTCTCCGCCTCAGTCAGAGCAGCACATTTTCAGTCCAAAAGCAGGGAATTCACTGGTTTGCATTGCTTCTTATTATTGGATTTACAGGAAATACTCTGAACTCTGCCGTGTCATGCTGACTGTGACACAGCAATAACCCATTGTTTCACGAAGTCTGTAAAGTTACCGTCATGCTTCCCAGCCCGTTCTGTTGGTCTGTGGTCCCCCCTCTCCAACACCTCTCACCGCTTGTTCACCTACCTACAACCATCCCTTGCAAACCCCAGCCTTGGCCCCCATCACCCTGACTCTGCGCAGCTGGTCATGGCCCCCGTCCTGCTTGGAGCCGACTCTTCCTTCTGAGCCAGATTCGCTTCCCTTCATTCAATCTCACCTTGAAACCTTCTTGTAGAACAAGCCTCTTAAATACTGGGTCCTTCTCACCGTCCCCTTCCATGGCCCTGTCCGTTCTCCTCCTTCGTCCCACCCTCCAGTGCTGCTCTTCCTCCCTCCTCACAGTAATGCCCTGCCCACCCTCCCCACCTTTCCCATTTCCAGTGCTACCATCTCTCATTCATTCATTAATGCCTACTCCATCTCCTCTCTGCTGGACCTCCTTGTCCTATCCCCCGCTCCCAGTAACACCCACCGTCCCCATCTCTACTGTTCCCCCCCGCTATCACTCATTCCTGCACCTCTTCTCACCTTCCCCCCATTCCCTATGCCATTTCCTCCTTCTCCTCTGCCTCCTAATTGTAACTAAATGACATTTATTCATGACCTTATCTTCTCAGATCTGATCCCCAAGTCTGTACATCATCTTCCTTTTCCCTTCTCACACAAATCTTTACCTCCGACTCGACTCAACCTCTCCTCTGAGGATTTAATGCTGTTTTTATACAGTGTGGTTTATGACAATCTGTCTGGCATATCAAATGCATGGAATCATTTGTTTTCCTATTGGTGTGGGCACCTGTATGCAGGGGGGGGTGTGTATGTAACCTCCACATCTGCCATAAATCATTGCCATTCACCTTTGTGCTTGGTCATGTATGTTGGAAGGTTGTTGGGGTCTTTTTTTTGCTGTTTTCCCCCTGGATACTGCTGACTTCAAAGAGATTTCCTCCCCTATATCTATAGGTCAAAACACTTGAGTGCATGATTTTAACGGGCCTGACCTTTGTAATGAAAACAGGTCACAGGGTCAGGGAGAGGGCTCCTTAATGTTCTTTGGTCAAAGAGTGCTGGTTGCAGGCCATTTCATGAGGCCCTGTCTTCAGGAAAAGGTATAATGGGAATGCTATTCAAGGTAGGGGTGGGGTGCCCCGAGGACTGTAGTGCTCGTCCAACTTAAAAGATCTTGCAGGCTGAAATGTGGACTTCTTATCTGTGTAGCGACCTGACCTCAGTGCTCTCTGGAAGTGGAGAATAAGCCAATGTCACACGTCCCCTGGAAGCAGCAGCTAGCTGCAGGCATGCAATCTTTGGCTCTCTGTTTCGGGGCCCGGCTCTGCGCCTGTTCTGTATGTGATCTGAGTCTGTTCCTATAGTAGTGAGGCTTGTTCAGCACCATTTGCAGCAGCTCTTATACCATTTGCTGTAGTGCTCCCTGGTTTAGTCCCTCAGTGTGTCAGGTGAGAGAATTTCTGCGGCATGCAGTGTTTTATTCACTCACTCGAGGGTAGGCTCTGGTCCTTTACATTCCTGCATGCCTGCAAATGGCACCTGTTCCCTTGCTCTGCCGGAAGACTTTGTAGCTGCCTGTTCATCACAGTCCTTTCACGCTTCCCATCCTGAACGGTTTTGCCTGCCCGTCTGTGGGCTGTGCGATCCTGATAATGCGCCATCTGGGGCGGAGGCGTGTGTGTGCCCAACATGCCTGCGCTTCCCATTCCTGGTTTATGCTTATTAATACCAGGCTGTAAAATAACAGTCAAACTAGATGAGCTCATGAGGCTGATCATGAGGTACCATATGCGGTGCATGGGGCACAACGTGTTCTACTTAAGGGAAGAGACTTGTGCTGTTAGTATACTGCAGGGGGGATGGGATTGAAGGAAAAAGTGGCATGGGCCTTGTCCAGTGCATTAAGCAACCCTATAGGAAGAGAGAGAGGTGGTGCTGTTATCGCAGCTGGGGATAGCAGCTGAATATTGTCTCCAGGGAACAGCTTTTGTGAGCAGGCAAAATCTGTCACTGCAAAAATAGGGCTGATCCTGCATAGCTTCCCCTGATCATGTTATCAACTCACCTGCTCTCTTGCTGGCTGGAGATGGTCAGCACTAGCCAATGCAGCCACATGAAGAAGCCTGAGAGCAGCATTTTCCAACCTGCTGTTCAAAGTCGAGTCAGTTCATTCAAACAGTTTTGTGACCCTCCCCATATGTTTCCTGTAAAAGTAAGAGTAAAACATATGTTACTGCTAACAATGTACCTGTCTATGTAATTTGTGGGTGTTTTGAGAGGCTGACATAAAATACTTCACCTTGGAGGGTGAGGGCATGTGGCGAGTGGGGAACAGAGACTTTCCCAGCTTTGGATGGTAAAGCAATTTTTGATGCTTTGCAACCCCCATATCACCTTTCATGGCCCATCAGTTGAGAAGCATTGTACTCCGGCAGGGCTGGCCAACTGGTGACTTATGGGTGAGGGGTTAATATGCGGTCCAAGGGCTCCCACCTGGCCACTGCTCCCCACCATTGCTCCAGCTGCCACGGGGCTGGGAGCTGTGGGCTCCTCCTCTCTCTTTGGGCTTCTGCTTCCTGGCCCATACCTGGGGGCAGGGCAGCATGGTGGAAGTGGGGGCCAGGAAAGGGTCTGTGCTGTCCATGCCTTGCATGCAGCTGGGAGGAGAGGAACTGGGTTGCACATGTAGCCGGGAGCAGAGTTGGGCTGCACATGGGGGGAAAGGGGTGGGCTGCCTGCATGGCAGGAGGGCCACCCCCACGATGTGTGGCTTGTGCGACCCAGGGGTCTGTGGCACCCAGCCCCCCAGAAGTTGGACAGCTTTACAAATCCCTTCCTTGCAATCCAGGCTTGCTCGGCTGCTATCTAACATCTGTTGTGGTTCACTAGGTGACATTCTTGTCCTGAGAACTCCTGGTTCAAATCCCTCCCCAGGATGTGGGCTGGTTTCCAGGGTTGGTTTGGTGCTGCCTTGTTAGAAGGGCCATTCTTCCAGGGGATGCAATATCAGATGCAGCCCCCTGTTTGCCTGTCCCTGGAAGAGGCACAGGTGGAAGCCGAAGGTCCCACAACAGAGGAAGAGAGTGCTGGGAGGCTAGCCAACATCCCTTCTTAGTAAGAGAGATCTAATGTCCCAGGATGTCTGCATGAGTTATTGTCTAGAAATTCCTATGAACCAGATGTCTGCCAGATACTGCTGAATGCTGCCTGTTCATTTTTGTAGGGAGGGAAGGAAAAGCCTTCCTACTTCTCGCCTTCAGAGATGTGCTGCTAGATCAGGATAGAGGTACAGTTCCATGGGTGGCGAATAGGAAGCTTGAGCTCCCAGGGGACCTCTACACATCACATCTGGGGGCTGCTTTGTACATCTCAATGGGCCCGGCATCTGTATGTATGTGGGGAGGGGAGCGGGGGAGAGAAGAGGTTGTCACAACAGCCGCTGTAAAACACTTGGTCTAAAGCTGCTCCTGTCTTCTGCATTGCTTGCTTGTAAGGAGCATTAGGAAGCACCCCAACAGCTCACCCTAGCCCCAAACAGCTGCTCAAAAGCTCTTCGAGTTTTTTACTGATGTTGATGGCTTTTCTTTCTTAACACTACAATAATATAGGGGCCCTGTAGAGTGACAACCTCAATACAAAGAAGGCAGGAAGAATTTTCCTCCTTGTTTTTCATTGCCACTATGGTGCTTTGGTACCAGGAATTATTGAGAGAAAGGGAGAGTTGCAGCAAGACAGTTAACAACATTGGTTTGAGGTAGTGTGGTGGGTGAGGGGAGGTCTTTCCTTTAGGGCTTTTTCAGTGAAAATTCATTAGTTAATCTTTGGGTTGCAAACCTGAAAATGATTTTCTTCTGGAGCTGGTAATGTTGAGACTTTAGTTGTTAAGCTCCACAAAGTTGAGTTTGAGAAAAAAGCCATTTTCACAAGGAATAAAACGTTGTTGAGAGATATTCTTTGATGTTTCTAATAGACAATTAGGAAAAAATAACACCTCTCTTGTCTTGCCGTTAGTATCACCCTTGCCTCACAGCACTGACCCCTTTTGAACAGGCCAGCCAGGGATTTAACTTTCTAACATTACAAATTGTTTTAGCAAATGGCCTGGGTGGGCATGTTGTGAGGTGGGAGAGAGATGACCGTACTGTGTATTTTATGATGGTGACATTGGGCAACAAACTGAACAACAAGTCTAATGGGGCAGCAAGTCCAATTAGAGGCAATGAATTGCTTTACCTCCTGGAAAGTAGGAAACCAGTTAAAGATACCAAACATCCTGTAAGGTCCTGGAAAGTTATAATACCACTACTACCACTACCTGGAAAGTTATAGTACCACTACTGCTGCCACCACCTACTGCTACCTGTTCAAAACAAGGACAAGAAAATGACCAACAGCCTCCACTCCTGATTTTACACAAGAAATGGCACTTCTAGGGTGTGGAAGGCAATGTGGTCGCTGCACAGAGGCAGAGGAAAGCTGGGATCAATTTTCAGCTCTGCTACTGCTTCACTGAGTGGAGTGGTTGGGCACTTTGCTCTCTGCGGTTTCCCTCTGTACAATGGAGATAAAGCTGCTGATCTCCCTTGTAAACGCTTTGATGTCTGTGGAATAAAAATGTTATGTATGAGGGAGGTGATGATGATAGTGGTATAAATACAGAGAGTTTAGTGAGTGCTACTTGTGGCAGCTGAAAAGTATGTCTGTGTGATAAAAGTGCTTGTTGAAGGCTCTATGAAGATTAAACCAAGTGTTTTTCTGTATTTGTTTAGATATTAAGCTATAAGTTGTTGCTAAAAGCCTAATTATAGTTTAAGATGCAGCAAGGCCCTGTGGCACAGTTAAAATTACCTTATCCAAGGAATGCAAGGCTTGTACTGATATTGGTCAGTCTATGGACTGTTGAAGAAAAAGGAATCTAAGTGGTCATATGTTATCAGTGTCCTTTAGAAGCTATAAATTAGCTGATATATCTGGAAACCATTCAGAAGGAAGATGCAGCTCGAAAAGGATTAGTTAGCTGTTGCCTGGATCAGTAGGCCTGTGGACCTCGAGGAGCCCAAGAACTGCATTCCAGGGTCCTTCCCGGCACCCCTCAGACAACGTTGTTCGGGGACGCCTGACCTCGCTGGACTTTGTGAAGAAAGAAGGTTGCTATGTATCAGGCATCAGAGGGACTGCCAATAAGTTGCTGACGTGAATTGCTTTTGTCTGTCATCATTTGTCTTGTTACTACTTGTAGTTGTGTTTTTCTTAAGTCAATACATTTTTCTTACCTTTCTACCCCTGACCACACTCTCAGTCTAAACCCTCCCAGGCAGCTAGGACATAAATTGGTGTCATGAACAGGACTGAGAGGCTCTGGTCCGGAGAGAAAGGTCGGAATGAAGGGAGTTGCATGGGCTCCGTTAGTGGCTTTGCTTAAGGAGGTGACGGGGATGGAGAATCCTGGGTGGAATAAGGATAGATTGAGACCTATCTGGAGTGACCTGGGAGCTGTACCCAATCATTGGGCTAGGTTTGCTGCTGCTGCCTGGGGTAAACCCACATGCCTGTAGTTATGGGCCGAAGAGAATGCCCAGCTCCGGGAAGAGGTCATCCGGCTGAGTAAGGAGTTAGAAGACGTGAGAGATTCCAACAGCGTGGTGTTCAAGGCAGCACGAGCTGCGCAGAGCTGTTTGAGGACATTAGAACGGAGGGAAGGACAAATTATGATTGCATGCATGGCCGCTTCCCCCCAGAAGAGAGTGCAGTTAGCACAGGCTGTGGAGCCATCCTCCCACAAGTGTCTGTATAGAGATAAACCAGAAGTTGAGCTTTGGGAAGTTCAAAGGAATAAGATTGATGGAGAGGAGGAAATTAATGACGAGCCTGGTGCTGAAACACCCCTGTATATTCCTGCCCAGAGGGAGGAACCTAGCCAGGCCTTCCCCACCCCGAGGGAGAAACTCAGCCAAGTTTTTCCCATAGTGATAACTCATTCAAGGCCGCAAGGAGAAAATCCCTGAGCAGAGCTGCATTCCTTTACCCATACAAAGATTAAAAATATTCAAAAGCAGCAGAAGTCCAAGCTAGAAGAGCCAGTAATAAACTGGCTAGTTCAAATGCAGAAGCCAAGGCTTACCAAGCTGATGAAAACTGCCAAGACCATGGCAGTAGCCTCAGTGAAAGATAACTCCCTGACCCCGCCCCTCCCCAATTGTTGAGAAAAGCTGGGAAGGCCGGACAAAGACTCCGCAAGCAAAAATATGGAAAGACTTGTTAGCTGCCTCTTTCAATAAAGTGCAAATCGATAGACTGCCCTCCAATGTCCTGAGAGTGCTGGGGGCTAAACACTGTACCAAAGGGGCAAGACCAAAAGCAAAGCCTTCTGCATCACCAACTGTGTCACCGAAGAGATTCTCTGCCCTAAGGGCAGAACTATTAACATTTTCCCAGGTACCTGTGGGGCTGCCAGGCTCTACCCTGCCTGATCACATGGCCTAGGGAGTCCAGCCAGCCCAATCCCCAAAAAGAGGGGCCACAATGGGGGCAGTAGCCAGCCGGGAACCAGTATCTAAAGTTAATATTGGCCCCTTAATTTGAATACCTGTACAGATTCAATTAGGTAAAAGTACAAAGTCAATTGATATGCTATTAGACACTGGTGCCCAGATTTGCATTTTAGATTATGCAGATTGGAAGGGGGAGAAAAGAACCCCTTATCAAGTAACTGGAGTCGGAGGCACCAGACGACCAGGACATCTGGTCCGAGCAACCTTCACATTACCCAATGGCTCTAAGGTAACAGCGGCAGCAGCAGTACTTAAAGGGGGACCAAGCTTACTGGGACTTAATGTACTAAGAGGACAGCGGTTTGCCCTTGAACAAGAGAATTGGCAGTTTGGGTGTGCAGTGCCTCACGAAGAAATAGAAAAAAATGCTGTAACAGCTGTAACTTGATGTATGATCCCACTAACCCTGCCTCCCATGAAAGAAGTACACAGACCCCAGTATCGAACTCCCCCTGAGGCCACCCAACCAATCCAGTGTGTCATAAGTCAGCAGTTGGAAGATGGGACTATTATCCGAACCGTCTCGCCGTATAACAATCCAGTGTGGCCAGTGTGCAAGCCAAATGGAGAGTGGTGGCTGACCTATTGACTTTCGAGCTTTGAATACTAATACTGACCCCTTAACAGCTGCTGACCCATCACTACCAGCCTTGACAGAAAGCATCCAGTGTTATAAGCCTGCACGGATACAATCCATTAATATCAAAAACATGTTGCAACAGTACTTGTTTGTAGCTGTAGAAGTTATCACAAAGATAACGTTCGCCCACACCTCAGCGAGAGCTACAGCCTAGGACACTTGTACAGCACTGGAAACTTTGATAGCTGTGTATCCACCACCTATAGAAATACAGTGACAATGGCCCTCACTTCTGCAACCATCTTGTGTATGACTGGACTGCCAAACATAGTATGTTATGGACCTATCATATACCATACCATGCGCAGTCTAACGGATTGGTACAGCGAGCCAGTGTCATCCTCAAATGCAATTTGTGGTTGGCCGCTGGCCCGGCTCTTAAAGACTGGGACTAGCACCTGGATTGAGCTATCAATTGGGCCAATAACTGACCCCGTCCAGGAGGTAGCCCCATGCAACAAGCCTTTGGATTAGGTGGTCCCTGTGAGCTGGCAGTAGAGCGACCTAGGGGTGGTGACCCAGGAAAGCTCCAAGCAGGAGACCGGGTAGTAGTGAAGCATCCTCAGGGAGATAAATGGAGGGGGACATTATTAGCCAGCGGTATGCATAATACACGGTGGGTATTTAAGTCAGATTCACCTAATGGGAGCCACGCTCATTGTTGTCTTGTTCCTACAGATTGGATCTGTCCACAAGTGCAGCCATAACCATTCCTAAATGAGTCTGCCACTGAAGACGAGTCCTGCTCTGTCAGCAGTCTAAATTGACTGGCACCATGAAGTGGTGAACTGTTATGAATGTACTCCTTTTATTAATGCCTTGTTGTGTTTCCTGGGTAGGACATGTCTACTATCCTTCTTATTACCCAGATATTAATGAACTTGCTCCTGAAAACCTCAAGGAGTGGCCTGACCCGAAAGAGCATCTCTCGGAAACGTGCTCAGATGGCCTTCACGTGGTCCAGCTGCAGTATCCATACTGGAAGAAACCCGCCACCCCGGAGCAAGTGAAGTCCTGGTCTCTGAGTAGAAGAAATGGGATAGTTGACTGGCAAAGTGGTAACTGTCAGTGCACCTGTGGCACCAGTTATTATCTTGAGTTCATTCTCTACCTGAAGGCTGAAATGGCTGACTCTGGGAGAGGAGGTGATTGTTGTAGCTCTGCTCATTTGAAAATTTGTAGTTACATACTTCCTGAAGGGAACCCCATTGAGCTCAATGCCCCTGCATTTGCGTCCCCAATAGTGCATTCTGCATCTGTTCAGCCTCTCGAGCCACTGCGTTTATAGGAGAATCTGGCCCCTCCCATTCCTATGGCTGATTGCACTCTCCAGCAGTGGTGTGAGGTCCACCAGGTGTGAGAACATATTACAGGTTGAAACAAAGTTATTACATGGTTTGTAAATCATACATACACAGAAGCATGGTAGAAGGTACCCACTTTAATACAACCAGAAGGAGGCTGTATCTGCAAGTCTCCACCACTTATCCTCATCCTTTCATACCAGTGGGATTCCTAAAGCAAATCAGTGCTGTGATTCTGCCAGGACAATGCTGTTTCATTAACCCAATACAGCATCATCTCGATGAGCGACAATGGGAGCTCTTTCACTCTCTGGGAGGTGAAGCATGGTTACAGACTCCCCGAGAAGAAACGATCACTGTGACTTGTGAAAAAACGGGGTGTTTTTTCTGGCCGTTCCCCCATGAGAGGCCCCAACACCACCTGTGTATAACTCCACACCCTGGTGGAGGACACAAGTTAAGATCCCAACCCTCCTAAATGCTTCGTTGTTCACTGCCCGAGTGTTGTTCAGACCAGAACAATGGTATGTCCGAGCTACTTTTCCAAACTGTTCAGCAGAAGCCCGGGTAGCTGAAGGGTTGCTTAGATGGGAATGGCCTGTCATTTTCTGTTCCATAAGTGCACTTAAGTCCCGCAGACAAAGAGATACTCCAGGTTATCTTTGGGACGGACTTAACTCAGCTATGAATGTATGGAACTTGGATAAATCCTAGAAAAACACTGAAGGAGTAGCCAATCTCTGACAGGCGCTAGGGCTGTTCACTAGAAGAGGCATGCTTACAGGAAATACGTTAGAGCACACTGACAAATTGCTAACTGATGTAGGATTAGAGACAGCCCATCTTGCCCAGGTCATGATGGACACTGTTTTTAAAGCAGACAAAAATCAGACTTGAAGTACTGCTTGTGTGCAAGTCCAGTTATCATTGAATATGCATTTTTCCCAAGTAATAAACAATGTTAAAAATAAAGAATGACCCCCTGGCTTAAAGCATCATGGGATGCCTGCAACATTTAAAAAGAGATACCCCTATCAAAGTACCTGGGTTACTACTTGGAAAGGTAGTGATAAAGAAAAATGTTCATTCCTGGTGCAGAGGGTAAAAGAGGGAAAGTAAACCACTGCTTATTTGCTAAACACGGAGCTAGGAGGAGGATGCCTTTGGGACTGGAATTTGTAATGCCCCATATAGAAAATAGTTACCCCCCGACGGCCCACGGTATGTAGCACAGTTCCCCTCGGTTCAAATTAGTAGCACCTTGATTGGATTAGGGACCCTATGGAAGGGCTGGCCTCTCGGCCCACCTAACATGACCTGCATATATGAGTTACCTAATGTGTCATACGTAACAATAGGGCAATGTGTTTGTTGGGAGGGACCAGGTTATTTGCTGCATGAAAATGATACCACCTGGACTTTCTGTAATTCATGTTGCTTAAGAGCTAAAAGTGAAGCCGTTGCTCTACTGCAATTAAGTAACCACCCTAGTGCCCTAAAATGGCCAGAAATTTCCTCCGAAACTGTATCTCTCAACTTCATGATACCCACTTCATGGGTATCAAATGTAGACATGCCACAGTTAGAAAACTGAAATAATGCAAAAAATAAGCTGTAAAGCCTTGAAGCAAAGGCTCGGCAAGGCACTCAGTTAGCTCTCCTTGCTCAAGAGAGTGAGCGAATTATCAGTCTGGCTGTCAATGTGCCTGAGCCATGTAAATAGTATGATATAATCTGTGCTATTCATGTGTCACCAAGTGTCACCTCAACTACGTAGCTAACCATCTTGAGCATCATAGTATTCTGCATTACCCTAGCAGCAACCGCTGAATAGTGTTTCAACCGTTATTGTTGTAAATCTGTTCATGCTATACAAGTTAAATTTATAGATCCCTCCCCATTTCCCGATGTAGTGCATGTGGCTTTGGCATCTCAGCTGTAGGTATCATAGTGCTTCAGCAAGCAAGGAGTGGAGTGTGGCAGCTGAAAATTATGTCTGTGCAATAAAAGTGAGGCCTTGTATAAAGTAACGCCTAGTAAATTTAGCAAAGCCTAGAAGTAGTAAGGCCCTGTGGCACAGTTAAAATTACCTTATCAAAGGAATGCAAGGCTTGTATTGCTATTGGTCAGTCTATGGACAGTTGAAGAAAAAGGAATCCAAGTGGTTGTACATTATCAGTGTCCTTCAGAAGCTATAAATTAGCTGAAATATCTGGAAACCATTCAGAAGGAAGATGCAGCTCTGTGAAAAGGATTAGTTAACTGTTGCCTGGATCAGTGGACCTGTGGACCTCGAGGAGCCCAAGAACTGCATTGCAGGGTCCTTCCCGGCACCCCTCAGACAATGTTGTTCGGGGATGCCTGACCTCACTGAACTTTGTGAAGAAAGAAGGTTGCTGTGTATCAGGCATCAGAGGGACTGCCAATAAGTTGCTGACGTGAATTGCTTTTGTCTGTCATTGTTTGTCTTGTTACTACGCGTAGTTACGTTTTTCTTAAGTCAATAAACCTTTCTTACCTTTCTACTCCCGACCACACTCTCAACCTAAACCCTCCACAGGCAGCTAGGACACTACTGCAATGTAGCTATCCAGCCTGACTAGCTGTATTCAGTGAGAGCTAGTAGTTCTTCATCTTTCTGTAGCATCTCTGGATGTTAATTCTAAGCTGTCAGTGATACACACAACATCTCTGAATGGCCAAAAGTAGATCTTGCAATAACCTCTTGGAGTAATGACAAAACAAGGAGCACTATTCACATCCAGGGTATAATAGTGTGTGAGGGAGTTTGTTTCCCCAGCTACGAGATGGGCTTTGGAGCAGAGCTAGGAGCACCACCTAATCCAGGGATGGGGGCTGCATGGGAAGACAGTTCTGGCATATATGCTGGGCACACATCTCGGCACTATGTTAATTGAGATCATATACATGTCAGACCCCCTCTACACATGCAGGTAAATTCACGTTGGGATCAAATGCACATTTTGTGTTATTGTACCTCCTGCCATGCTACTTGGGGAGCCTGGTCCCTTCAAGAAACAAGCTCCCCTGGCTGGGAGCCCCCTCAGTCAAGGGGGCTCCCAGCCATGGGAGTGCCCCATGCAACCCCAGGGCTGGGGGATTGCAACAGCTGTGATCTCCCAGGCTCAGGGGTGCATGAAATGCCTGGGCCTTGGGACTAAGGCACCCTCAAACCCAGAGCCCTGGGGGTTTTCATGCTAGGCATAGTGCACCCCTGCAGCTGGGAGCCCTGTCCCAGCCACAGGGGAGACCCCGCTACACGTGCAAATTAAAGCTCAATAGCAATCAGGTATAAAGGTAAGTATACATTTTCAAGGTCTAACTTTATAACTGGTTGGAGCTTTTTATCATGTGATAAGTACTTTGCATGTGTAGCTGGTCTTAAGGTAATTGTGTAGTACCAGTAACATGTAGAGGAGGCCTCATGGACGGACAGGCATTCATCCACTTTACAGAAGTGTATTACTTAAGTCAACCTCTGGGGCGGTACTTCCTAGTGCTCATGGATGTTAAGGCCCTATAACACTGCAACACTTTCTGTGCACAACAGAAAGCTCATTTTATATCAGCTTTGAGGAGTCACTAGAAGGAAAAATTTTGTGATGGGATTTTCGGTAATTACTGGATTTGGATTTTGGGGTCTCAATAAGCTCTTTTGCTGTTACTTAGCCTAGATAATTCAAGCTGAAAGCCAAAATGGCAGCTTTATTTAAGCCTTTTCACTAGACATGTCCGTGTGTATGTGTGTGCATGCGTGTTAATAAAAGCAAATAAACCACCCCAAAAACACACACACATGCACTCTAATGAGACTGCTGAACTTATTAGCCATAAAAGCTGATGTTGTGAGTGACTGACGACCCCATAAATTACCTTCTCTTTTTGCTCATAGTGAAAGTGATAGTCTAGCGCTGTAATTCCTGACAGTAAATAATGGCTCTATTTCTGGTTGGACAGGTTTGATTAGCCACTAATTTACTCTCCCTCCTTTCACAATTCAGCACAGCCTGCTTGATGCACTCTGCCAGCTTTTGCCAATTTGACGTTAGGGGTATTTTCCTGCAAGTGAGAGGTGGATTCTAGTTAAAACACGTACCAAGCTTGCTCTCCCTTGATGCCTCTGCTCTTAGATGTCAGAGGAAGAGACAGGGTTTTGTATAACTGCAAGAGGAAAAACCATGTTCTCATTAGTATAATTTATAACCCCTTGCAGGCTAAAACAGCTGCTGATGAGCCACAAAAGTTCCTCCTCCTGATGTTTATTGAAAGAAATGTTACTTTAGGTCTCACATTTTCTTTAGTCTAAATGTCTTTCTTTCCTCCTTCTTTCCTTTCTTTTTATTTCATACAATCAGAGTGCTTTCCTATGGGTGTGAAGACTTGGGCCTAACTCAAAGAGAAGATTGTTGGAGCTGAGGTTTTGGTTCAGTCCCATTTGGGCTGGGTTGTGCCCAGTCAATTGCCTAAGAGCCCAAAAAGAAGAAAAATGCAAGAAAAGGCCTGTTGCAGAGGCTGGGTACATGTATGGTTGATGGTGTCCAGAATGTGTTGAGCTGGGCATGGAGAAGGTCCCTTGATTATATAGCCTCCATAAGCTGATGCAACGCATGAACTTACCCTGGGCTCTGGAGTGGTATTAATTAAGTCCGCAGAATTGCAGCAGAGGCTGCGCAGCACCCAGCCTGTATCTGCTAAAGAGCAAATTGCAATTAGTATGAGCCAGGACCCCAAGTCCAGGGTTTTATTTCAGCCTTGTCTCTTAATAAAGGCATGAGTCTTATAAACTCTTGTGTTTCTGACATAATTATTAGGTGGGACTACACTACCCTGCTATTTTATCAGCAATATTCCTGTCACTGAGCACGCTTGATTCTCACTGTAGTTAGAACTTATTTACTCAGCTCTTCTATGCTATGGTCACGGCTTATACTTTTTAAACTTATGCCTACATATAAACACCAGCTCCATGGATGTCAGCTTCAACAATACACATCTAGGGCTGGCAATGGAGGTCTGGCTATCCACATCTATCCACTAGCAGCACTCATATGGAAGGGAAACATGGGACAGGAGAAGCCCAGAAGTCCTGGAGTTTGGCCTTGTATCCCTCCACTTTCACCAAGCTTTTTTAATCTTTTAGCCCTGTGGGTGTGGGGCATCACAGAGAGGAGGATTTCTATCCCTTCTGTTTGCAGCTTTCAGTTAGAAAACAGAGAAAGAAATCCATGCTCAGCAACTGCAATGACACACAACATTTGTTTCAAAGTGGTCAAAGGTTTGTGATTGGGATAATTTTGTTTCTTCCACTTGGCTGCTGTACCCCAAATACCATGTGAATGAGCATCCTAGGTAAATAGCTGGATAGCTGGTACAAACAATGGTGATTGCATGCATAGGATAAGGATGATTTCCATCCTCCTAAGGGTAACCCTTCAGGTACACATAAGAATAGCTCTGACCGCTGAGCGGCAGTAACGCACACGCCCATCAGCCAGTATGTTCTACCACATACCTCTCTGATTGCAAGGGAAGTCATGTGGAATGTGATTTTGTTGAACATGTGTTGTCCATATACACAGACACATGGAGAAGCTAACAGTAGGGGGTAGGTTTGCCAAAGCGTCTTTGTCTACATAAAGTTGTATGGAGGAATTTTGCACATGCAGCAAAATTGGAGATGACTTCCAGGAATGTTGTTTTTTTCCCCCTAAAGGCTCCAAGGGTCCCCCCCCAGCTAGGATTCATGTGTGATTTATATGTCATAAGCCATAAAGACAGTTTCTCTGCTGATAGCGAAAATGCCACCAAACTAACTGTGCTAATAAATATGATGATTTTGGGCGAGATTTTCTGCAGAAGAATTAATGAGAAGTCTTTCCCAGGTGTTCGTTCTCTTGAGAAGGCTGGACAAAACTAAAAGCTGCAGGCAGTCCCTCCACTTGCACAGTAGCTCACAAAAGGTCCTCAGATTGATCAGCAAAGCAATGAAAACACTTGCTGGGCTGTGATGAAGGAGTTTTGGTGAGGCAGGAGGTATCCTGGGTTAGTTTGCAGAGCTCATTTCAGGTTGTGGTCCATGAGTCTGGAGGGTCTCATTTGAGTTCTGTTGGCCCATGACAAAAGACAATTGTTTTACTGAGCTCAGTTGGCAGTCCTTTCTTTCAAAGGCCTAAGAATTCAAGAGTGGTGTGTCGGTGGGTTGGGTGCAGTGATCATTCCCGACATGTGAGCGATGGGGAAGGAAACGGATTCTTGCAGCCAAGTTGAGGAGCGTTTGCAGAGTGGGGAAGTTTTCATGGTTGCCTGCCCTCTTGATACCACAATATACCTGATGTTATCTGTTCTCCTCATTTTCAGGATCATTGAATCCATTGATTAAAAAAAAAAAGCCAAGGCAATACTGTTTTCTGCCTAGCGTTCTCTTGTGAATACCCATTCCCATGCCCATGCTAGTGCCAGGTTGAGGATAACTCTTGAGGCAAGATAAAGAAGCTAGCTAGGTTTCTGGCAAGCCGACAGTATCAAGGAGACTCTTCCTTCTGTTTTTTATGGCAGCCTCCTTTGTTCTGCTTCCTATTCACAATCAGGGAGTATAATCCAGTGTTGGCACTTGTACTGCGGTGTGAGATGAGGAGACTAGTGGAGGACATGACACCCACTCCAGCAACTGTTAGGCAGGGGTTATCCTCTTTCTCCTGAGGACTCTGCTTAGCCTTGAATCCCAGGCAACTTTTATTAGGCTACTTGTTGTGAAAACCCATTAGCTTGCACAGCTTTCTCCTGGATGGTGTGTTGGCAGTAGCCCCATCACCTTTTTCTGAGAATACATCAGAAATATAATCTACTGTGCTGGTTTTTCAGGCCATCTTATATCCAACATAAGCAGCTAGCTGAATTTCCATTCACTGGCTTGATTTTTAGTATGTTATTCTCACTGTTCCCTTAAAACTCAAACTCTAATGCTGAAGCTGACGGTCCATAGACAGACGATCTAAGAAACAGACCTGGTGAGCTAAGTATAATAAGAAACTCCCTTTCTTGAGCTGAGGACTCAAGGAGACTCCTTTCTTTGAGCTGGAGCTGATGGCAACATGAGAACTTGAAGAGTGAAGTAACATAAAAATGGTGGTGAGTGTGGAAGGAAGTGAGGCAAGAATGCCTTTGCCTCAAAATAAGATCTATGTTACATTATTGTTAGAGTTTTAAATATGTCCACATTAATGTACAGGGTTAAATGTATCCTGCCTGACTTCTCTCTGCATGCTACTTCTCCACCATCCCTGGGTGTCCAAACAGTCACCAGCTCATAACCCAAGCTGTAGTGGTAATTGTAGTCTTTGGGGAAGGCTCAGTTCTCCACTGGAGGTCCAAAATATCTCCTCCATGACCAGTCACTGGAAGACGTATGGATGAGGGATGCCTTCTTTTTTTCTTGTATAATTCTTTGGAGGAAGGTGTCCTATCCTCCCACTACTAATTGCAATAGGTGGGGGTTGGAGGAGCCCTGCTACCTCTTGCCATTTCCACTCCCTATGTTATGGAGCGTCAGAGTACCCAAAGAGTCAGCATCGGAGGATCAAGGCATTCAGCGCTCTGTGGGGCATTGGTCCCGTGGCTGCTCCAGGCAGCAGCCTTGGTAGCGAGCCAGATCTTATTACCAGAAGGCAACAGGATTGAGTTACTCAAATTGTTGCAAACCTCCAAAATTTTGGTTTGTGGTTTGATTGTTTAAGGCCTTGTTTGTTTTAACAGATCCAGATTTGCTTATCCCCATTGCTGCAGATTTGCTAGAGGGAAAGAAGTGTCCTGTGGCTAGACCACAGGAAGCTTGGGTTCCCTTCCAGGGGCTTCCTGTGACACTAGGCAGGTCCCTATGACCAGTGTTTTCTAGCCTGAGTGCCTCAGGATGAAGCTAAGCCCTATGATTGAGGCAGCTCGATTGGAAAACGTGGGTCGTGAATCTTCTGTGCCTCAGTTTCTCCCCCTGTAAGGTAGGGACATGCATTTCTATTAAATTTATAATTTCTATGCCTAATTCCTGTAAGATTTACAAAGTGCTCAGAGATGCACTGTACTATAACCACTTAGGCTGAGATTTAATGCAAATTCTTCTGGCTGCTTTCAAAACCTGGCCTTTGAAACATTGCTGCTATTCATTTAGAGCTGTATTGAGGAGAAGTCTAGGGCTACATCAAAAAAGGAAGAAAAAAAGCACAGGTGATATTATGAGACGCACACCAGCTACTTCTCCTTAGTGCTTTCTAGGGTAGTCAAAAGGAACATTGCATTTTCTACATAAGTGACCATGCAAGATATGAAATACCTGGGTAACTGCAGCAATTTGCTGGTTAAATTGGAACCTTGCGAATCAATTGTCAGCCGTCAGGCAATGCCGTTTCTCTTGAGCCAGGACCTAAGCAAAAACATACTTGCTACCCACTCTTAAAAATTGCTTTTCTCCACTTGCCATACATCATAATCAGAGGAGGGGGGTGGATGTCTCCTTTGCTCTGCTCCTTGGCGCTAAAGAAAAATCTTATCTGAAAAGCCTTAAATCTTTTAGGAAAGGTGGCCCCATATTTGAAAGGCTGAAATAAGCCAAGGCAGTGAAACTGTAGCTAGTGAAAGTCACTTTGAAATCCCCCGTTAATAAATTGTGATGTTCATAAACGGGCTTGTTCAGCTGAGGGGATAATTTATATCCGTGCTTCAGCGACTCGGCACTACACGGCATGGGGGTAATGACGAGCTAAGTCCAGCTACCTCTTAAGCACAGCGTGGGTCCCTTCTCAGGATGCTGGAGGGTATAACAAGTGCAATTATTTCCCCCTCTCACTTCTTCTCTGAAGCTACTGGCCAGTGGAAGCAGGATGGCATATCTGAAGGATCATTAGGCTGAACCAATCTAACATTGTTTTTATGTCTGTGAATGTGTCCAGCACAGTGATTTCTCCGCAGCATCTTTTCTAGGTGTCTAACCTATCGGTTGGTGTGTGTTTCTAAATCCTTCACTCTGCCTGATCCACAGAGGAGATGAATCTCACAGCTCCAGGTTCTGGGGCTGGATGTTTCGTACCAGGCACAATGGGCATTTTTATAGCACAGTGTAGAGTGCTAAGGATTGCTTTTGTGACAATATACCATGCCCACTCTTGTTCCCCACAGGCCAAATGCTGGGGAAAAAAAAATCCCCGTGCCTCAGATTTCCATCTGTAAAATAGGTATAATAGTATGTTTTTGCATCACGGGTGTGTTGTGAAGACAAGCAAGATCAAAGTTTATGACGCGCTTTGGCTCCTGTGTGACCATATCACTATGTATGATAGAGAGAGCTAGACTTTGAAAGCCTCTATGTGCCCCTGAAGCTACCGAGGGTTTTTGTCTGTGGATACAAACATCTTCTATGGGGAGGAACTTGGGCTCTTGTAACCACGAATCTGTTATTTCCCACTTGTTCATGCTTCTTCTTCACACAGGAAGGTGTAGGGCCCAGTGAAACCTCAGTTCAGCATTAGGAAGCATTGGTTCCTTGCCCGGCTGTGCTACTGGCCTGCTGTGTGCCACGGGATGAGTCGCTTAGCCCTGTTTCCTTGCCTTCATCTATTTAAACCTTTTCAAGGCAGGGGCTGTCTCTGCACGCAGGGGCTCTGAACTTGGTGGGAAGTCCTGTGCAGAACGTGTGATTCTTCGAGGGGTCGCAGATTCCCTGATGAGGACCTGTAGATGGTAGAAAGGTCTTATCATGACGCTGAGTGTGAGCTGGATTAGCTGTGATTAGACTTTGTTTTATGGAGTGATGAGTTCAAGCTAATTGCCTGTCAGGGATGTGAATAACTCTGAGAGAGAAGCAAAGGTGCACACAGAAAAGTACTAACAAATAATGGGGCACAACTAGCTTCTAATACCTTTAGACGAACCCAGTAAGGAGATTTATTTTCTCATCCTCCTTGCATCTCTTTCCCTGACTGTGTCCACTGGGCTGCTCTTGACTGCCTTTTTGACCCCTTCCTAATAAGATGCTGCCTATAAGAGAGGAAGCTTTCTTTGTGCCATGTTGCCGTGCTTTGGTCAACCCTGACAGCCACATCTTTCCATCATAAAGTCTAATGATTAGTAGGTGCTTTAACATGGGGTTGTTGTTATAACAAATAATATAGATCAACAGTTCCCAAACAGGACCAGAGGATCACTGGCAGTACTGAGAATCTCTTGTGAACCACAATGACCCTTATCAGCAAAACTTTTAATTGAAGGAGGAAATGCAGGCATAACCTGTGGACCACTTCTAATGGCCTCACCGACCACCTGCGCTTCATACTATCTGGGAACAGGTCTTATAGACTGTTTTTTAGGGCCCAGGGGCCTGCAGTTTGTTCGTAGCTGTCTATAACACCAGACGAGGAGAGAGCACAAGCATGTTATGTGACATGTCTATTGTGCTGCTAGTAGGGGCAGATACACAGGCTTGTCAGTTCAGCGGTGGCATGTCCCAAGACACGTGCCAGACCTGGAAGTTCACCACTGAAGCAGCTTTGGGCTCGATCCCAGCATCTGACCTGAAGCTTTTGTCTCCTGAAGCAGGCCTGAGTAGCAGCTGGGACAAGGTCAGACCAAACTTCTGGGTCCGGAGCCTGCCCCGGGACTCTGGTAGGAAGGGCATAGAGGCTGGTTCTCAGGATAGAAGGACCATCAGGGTTACCCTAACACAGGCCAGCCTCAGCTAGGAGTTTATCACACTTAACCTAACATGCAGCTGGATCAGGTGTAACAAGCAGGAACAACTTGGGGAAGTGTCCTCTTCCTTAGAAGTACAGCAGATGAGGGGAAGGACTGAAGTTTCCCATTGAGATTACAGCACTCAGCTAGTGCAGGTGATAGGCTCATGGGGCAGAAATCCTCTTGAAATGATGAGTTAAAATAAGGTGCAACAGCTATAAACTAGCTCTCTCTCTTTTTGTATTACTATCCCAGCCCAAGACGCCCTGTGGTCGGGTGACAAGCCATTCAGGGAAGAAAGAAAAGGCAAAATGCAAGGGACATGTTGGGGAAAAAAGCTGATGCGATTCTGAGAAGCCTTGATTTGGTGGGGGGGGTGGGAGGCGTGGGGCAAAGCAGCTATTTCAGCCTTAAGAAGACTTCTGCAGCTTTGTGAGCAAGTGGTCGTAAGCTCTGCTGTGGTTTGCTGCTTAATAATCATTTCACCGCTGAGTGATTTCTGCAGGAGCAATGAATCTTGCTCTGCCTCATCCGCTCTCCATCTGTTTTCGGATCTCATCTGAGCACACGCCTTTCCTTCCTTTCCTTCCCTCAACGTCTCACTTTCTCTGGGCCGTCATCATTTAAATCTGAGATTCCTATTTTTCACGAGCTAGCTTTTGAGGATGGAGCCTGCATGAAAGGCACCAGACAATGGGAGCTCTATCATATTATACACAGACTAAAAAACACAGGGAAAGGTCTATTGTTTTTTTTCTGGGTTCATTTATTTCCCTACACTCCCCTTCAATGTCCCGTTCAAGGAAACCAGTTAACCCACAATGTCCAGAGCTAAGTCCTATTTAAAGATAGGATTTACTATGTAACAGTTAATAATACATATCCCCCTTTTGTTCACTAATTCTCATAACAAGCTGCATTTGCTGGGGAAGGAATTTAGCTGTCACATCCCAGCTTGGGACTGGTGTGAAGGTGACTATGCATCACCTTTCCTCCTCCATCCTCCTGTTCTTGCAAATGGCCTGGGTCCCATTTATGTTGAGAGCAGGTGCGGTCAGCCCCAGGGCTGTTTGAAACCTGTGCATGGCTGCAGTAGCCCCAAATGCATCATTTTCAGTCAGGGTCGCCTGAATACAGCGATAGTCCCTCTTCCCTTTGGCCATGACACCAGCCTAGCATTTTTTTGTGGAGAGAGACTGGAAGTAGTATCGAGCTTGCTGGATCCTCTCTGTGCCACCACTGCTTTCCTCTACCCGTGAGGAATTTCAGCACAGCCCGTTAAACTAGCGTTCAAGCTGTTTGCACTCCTGCAGCAGGCAGCAGCTTTACCAAGGGCTGTAGTCTGCCACCCGGCGTGCTAATCTACATCGTTCGAATACCAAGATAGCAATTGCTGGCATCTCTTTCTTATTGTCTGCATTGATGCAGTCCTTGGACTCCAGGTCCTGGACTGCACCAGGAACCTGTTGTGCTGAGCGCTGTGCAGAAGTGGAAGGAAGGCCCTGTCCCGTGCAGCTTCCAGTCTAGGTGGTGAAACAGGTGGATACAGACAGAGAGATGGGGGAGAACAAAAGGAGACGGTGTGATGATCAGTGATGTATCGACTGCCTGACCTGTACTTTGAAGGCATCACCATAGAGAAATCTGCCTCTTTTTTTGGTTTCTGTTTCATTTTATCCTTGGCCCAGGTGATGTACACCACTCCCTAGTGGTAGAGTGTCCTTTAGATTGAGCTGGTGTTTTCTCTGCATCTTTTCATATTTCAGTAGGTTTTGAGCAGGTTTTCTATGAAAGCATGAGCATTCCTTTAAAGGGAGGGCCTTTTAATTTGCCATGTAAAGGAAAAGTCCCTTGTACCCGGATGAGATTGGACAGGCACGTCCATCTGTGATTATCTTTCCCTGTATTGCTGTTCGTGATTGAATTAAAGCTTCTTAAAAGAGTCAGAGCATGGATCAAAAGGAGAAATGCTGATGTGTTTATGAGACTTAATCCTTTAATACTTTACCTGCAGCCACTGCACTGCTGTCTTCATCAATGCTCTGCCAATACACTTCCGATCTGCTCTCAAGGGGGTTGATTTCTCTGGTTCTTCAATCAATGTGCCTCTGTTAAACGAATATTTTCCATTTTTCAGTGGGGGTATTTTTGCTGTGTAGATGTCCCTCCGTTGTCCATACCTAGCCACATTTGCGATTTATTTCCTTAGGTAGGCTGTCTCTATTTGAATTCCCTGAGCCAGTGTGATGGTGGCAGACACTTGACAGCATCCTACCTTGATAAATGGTGCAAACCAAAAGAGCATCGTCTCAAACCCCCTCTTGCAATGACTTCCTGAGTGCGCCGTGATGGCAGAGAGCTCAGGTGTTCTTCTTGCCACGGGGAGTTTACATTAAAGGTCAGAAGAAGATTCATTGTGCATCATTTTTATTCGCAAAGACGGCGCTGAGAAGGGCTGCGTGCCAGGAATGGATGTGTGCGGTAATAACTTTTAAGGCGATTTGCAGTAAGCTGCAAGCCCTTGTGAACAGCTTTTTTTGCTGCAGGATGCCAGAGTAATTTCCAGGGATATATTCAGTATCCTCAAGGATGTTAGGGAAGAGGCACTCACAACTCTGACCAGCTGGTGATCTGATGATAAGTTATATTGAGGCCTTCAAAGTCACTTTAGCAACTCTGGTCCCATGGACTTCAGGGGGCTTGAGATGTCAGCACTCCTGAAGACCAAGTTAATTTTAAGTGTCTACCTAGTGATATAGGACCCAAATTTTACACAGGTTTGACAATGTTTGCTTTAGGTCCCATGCCCATAAAACACAACTTTACAACTTACCTATCTCATATGGAGCCTGAAGTGATTGAATATTTGTAAAGAACCTTCCTTTTCAGTAGCAACATCCACCTGAAGATCACAAAATATTTGGTGTCCAGATACTATGGGTGCACAGGGACATGTAGGGCTAGATCTTGTTCTAGTTATTACTCGTACGAGTACCATCCTGCTCCTCCCTGCCTGAATCCTTGAAAAACTTATTAATGGAAAAGCTGGTTGGGTCCTACTCCTGCTCTTGGCTTTTGGTGACTAGTATTAAGGTGAGAGTTATGGCGTGTTATAAACACAGACCTTTTCTCTGTTTGAGCTGAGTGGAATAGGGCCTCACTTAGATGCCTTAGTGGGAGGAGGTGGAATAGGATCTGGCCCTTAGATTGTAAACCATAGAGGACATATTGCTTAATGAAAGGACATGCTATCTCGTTCAACCACAGATAAGTAGGCTTGAGGCAGAAACTGCTGGGTGAAATGAGATGGTCCTTGTTCTACATGAGATCAGGCTGGATGATCTCTTCTAATCCAGAAGCCAATGATTTTATGAAATGAGACCAGATGACAGACAGGCAAACGTTCTCTCTCTCCAAACACACAAAGGAAAACCAGCAAGAGGAGCAACTGTTACAGTTGAAAGTCCACCAGACCTACCTCGATCAAACTTGGCTGCAAAGTAACATTAAAAAGAAGCATAAAAATACATTTAATTAAAAAGTGTAAAGGTCAGGACTCCAAAGAGGCCATTAAGCAAGCAGCCAGCCTTCTCTTGCCTCTTAATTTGAAAGCAATTGGATCATCTTCAGCAGCAGCGTTGTGTTCGTGCTATTTCCATTCAGTTGGTACCTCTCAGTAACATGTTATCCGTGCTCTCCCTTTGCACTCCTAATTGCATTTGAAATGAGGCCTGTATGTTTTGGTCTAATAAAAAAATATCACATTTACCCAAAGAACCTTGAGAGCCATCACTGACTGACTTTGTCCTTCTCAGTTTCTGATAACCAGAAGTCGATGCAGCGATGCTGCTGGAACACAAATCCAGACTTCTTGAGGTCTTGACCCCATCCTGCTGTAACCATTGTGCCACACTATGGGCCTGGGAGAACTGCAGTATGATGATTATGAGGATTAATTCCTTCCACTTGCACTTCTTAAGAAATAAGTTCAGTATAAAGAGAGAGCCAAGGAGATTATCTGGCTAGATACATAGAAAAAACACTCTTTCCCTTATTAATTCCATCAAGGATTCCTAATGATTTTTGGAAAAAACCCACTCTCAGAGCTTGTCATAGCTATTTATTTGGGAGGTTTTATAGCCGGAACAGGGTGATACAGCTACATATTTCAACCCTTCTGCTTATACTGCCTGCCCGATGAAACAGCTAAGCCTGCTGTTTAGGAAATAACACTCATGCATGCCACGTGCCAAGTGTGTCTGATGTCTGATAAAGGTCCTCCATTTTTATAGGTCTAGCTCTGATCATTTTTAAGATGCAATAAACCTTTGAGAATCTGACTTTTCCAGGGAAGGGACAGACAGGCTTGCTGCATAAATGGATGCCGACTATAAATATTCCCTTTTCATTATGTTGCTTGAGTGAACACACTGTACTGTTAATGATGCTTTGCTTTAATACCACATTTAGTGCTTTGCTTCCCTCTGAGCTTGGAAATAATTGACCAGTTATTGCCCAGAGAGCTAGTTGCCTTGCCTACTCTCTCTTTGGTAAGGGATGGGCAAAGACTTTTGTAATTAACCCTAGAGGTCCCTAATTTTTTTTCACCATTTGGTTCAGTTCAGTCAAAACCTTGCTGAATTTTGGGGTTGGGTTATACCTACAAAAGATGGGGAAAGGGTGCACTCATTTCAAACCAGGCTGTGTCCTTGAATGATCATGAAAAGGATCATAAATACAGTAGTCAGGCTGGATAGCGAGTGATTTCTCATCGCACCCAGGTGATGATAGATTATGAAGTCTTAGCTGCCTGGCAATAATCATCCACCCACTCATTTCTACATGGGTTCCTGTAGCTGCCAGAGCAAAGAGCGCTAGCGGAAGTGAGTGTGCGGGCTAATAAGCCAACTTCATTTTGGTAAGGAGCTAAATCCTTCTTGGCAGAGTTCCTTTGAGCTCTGGGGAATGAGACTATGGAAGAGACTGACCTTAATGGTCACACCAGAGCGCAAAAGGGGAGAAATGAATCTTGGATACTAGGAAAAAGAGACAAGTGGGTCATCGAATCCAGTGGTTTTCAAACTTTTTTCTTTTGTGGACCCCTAAAAAATGTCAAATGGAGGTGCAGACCCCTTTGAAGTATAAGTGTAGGTATTCACATACTTTTGATTGATCATAGCCATCTTTTACGGACTCCTTAGGCGTAGTCTGCAGACCCCAGGTGGAAAGCCACTGATCTAACTGATATCTGCTGGAAGGTTGTTTGTGTATGCAGTTTGCTTCAGTACAATTGTCCAGTGTGGTTTAAAATGTCCTAAGCAATGGGCATTCACCACTCCCAAGGGCACTATTGCACAGACTAATAGATCCAACTTCTATGAACTTTGTCCCATAGCTTAAATAATGCTTTTCATCATTTCATCCCTGTTCTCCTGGTTATCGTCCTTTATGCTTCTTCAGGTAGGGACACATTCGAATGTCAGCCTTCATTAGAAAGCAGGTTAGTTTCCTCCCTTGACATGGCATCAAGGTTTCTGCTGCCCTGGACTGCTGAGGAATGTACATCTCTAGTCTCACACCAGGGGCTAACTATATATATTTTTAGACAGTCGCTACACACTGTAGAGAAGGAAGAGGTAGGTTCAGGCAGTTGTAACGGATATGTCAGACATCTGCTCATTATTCTATAGGCCAAAGGGTTTGTATACTTATATATGGTCCTGAAAAGTGAGTGCACTTTAGAAATGTGACTACATATCCATGCACCACAGAGTGTGAGACCCTGCAGCCTAGAGCTAGTCACGCTAAAATACCCATAAATCAAAGGGGCTAAGTTATTGGGGGAATTAAGTTGGCCTAAAGAAGTTGGTCTGAGCCTTCTGTACAACAGTTGATTGGAAGCTGCTTAAAAATTTTAGGTCAAATAAGTCCATCAGGACACAACACAATCTCAGGTCCTCTGATTCCTATACTTGTTCTTCAGCTCCCAGGCCATTCTCAGGTTGAAGGTGCATTTAACCTGCATGATGATTTATACAGAAAGGCTTTTTCCTATTTTTAACCCAGTGCCATTTGCCAGAGTTCCTCCTTCTCCTTCCCATATTCTCACTGTCCTTACATCTCTTACTGTAAGGCTAAAAACAGACTGCAAATTTCTCTAGGGAGAAAGGCTTTTATCCTGGGATCTTACCTTGTCCCACTTTAAATACATGTGAAGTACCTTTGATGAAACAAGATAACCAACACCTCCCCCCCACCCCCAATAAAGGCTAATTTGAGTTAATTGCTATTTAAGCAGAATGTATAAAGATTATTCCATGCTTGTTTTGATGCCAAAGTCAAACTGAGGATAAACCTGACATCTGTTTTTCACCTAAATGGAGGGATTTTTCAAGGTTGCAGCCCTGTTAATTGTACCGTCTCTATTATAGTGCTCATTGACTTGCATGCTTACAACAGCATAAACTTAACTGACTTTTGCCATGTGAATGTGATACTCAACTGAGTTTGTATAGGGAAAAGACCTCTTCATCTTTATAGTGTAAACCCCCCCAAGGTAGGGATCTATTGAGCACTATACAACCAGGATATAAAATCCTCCCTACAGGTGATTTTATGGCCCCTATTGCTGCAGAATCTCAGTACCTTACTATCTCCAATTAGTTGGTCTAATAAAAGAGATCATATTTACTCAAAAAACCTTGCCTCACTGTCTCCAGTGAACATCTCCAGGACTGTTCTCTCATTGTACTGAGACAGAATTGAAGCACTGAGAGGCTAGGGGTCCTCAGAAGTATCTAGGTACCTAACTCCTCTCTTGGTTTCTAATTCTTTTTGGTGTCAAATACTTATGAGGATCTGGGCCCAAGCAATAACTCCAAGGTCACAATGTAAATCTGCAGTAGAAGAGGGAACACAGCCAGCTCCAAAGTCCCAGCCGAGCACCTTGACCACCTTAATCATCCTTCCTCTCCATCACGAATACAGTTCTGGGTAAATGCTTTTTTTTCCTGGCATCCATGGACTTATTGCCTGTGCTTTCGGGTCCCTAAAAGCAGCAAAGCCATCTGTGATGCATCTCTTCAAGCAATCCTCTGGATGCCTCTCCTCTGACACCCCTATAACCATGTGCTTTAGCAAATAGTGTCCTTTACAAATGGACAGGTTTGCCAGGCACGTTTTGCCAATGGGTTGGCTTTTTCTGTAAGGCCGGGGAGGAAGTCAAAGGGTTAATATCTACCTACTGCGTCAGGACTGGTTTTCCAGTTAAAATTGCTGCCTGCCAGTTTGTATTATCAGGAGAACACTAGAAGCCCTTGCAGTGCTGCGGGCGTGCAGCTGCTGCCGACAGGATTTCTCCTGAGTCACGGCTTTAACGCGGGGTAAGAGGATGGAAACTCTATCATGGCCTGGCAGGCGGATGGAGACTCTTAGCCATTTGCCAGTCAGAGGGAGCAAACTGATAGCAATCCCCACAAGCTAGATTTTAATTACATTTTGCTGCTTCGGGATCATTTGAACCTTTCATGAAAGGTTGGTTAGGGGAGGGAAGGGATAGTGAAAGAGAAGCAACTTTTATTTGGAGCTGAGTAAACATAACAGGCAGCACTGGCTCCTTTCCCAGCCTCATGGAAAGAGAAGCCAGTTTTGGCTGTCCCCCATAGGCATGAAGGCTGGTTTTTCACAAGGAATAACGGCAGAGCTTGGTTACGGGCAAAGCCCTGTAAGACTGTGAATTAAGCTGGGCTGGTTAAATGCTATTGCTTTTGCTATAAGCATTGCCTCGGGCAGCAGCGTTTCACTCTGTGTTTGCATAGCTTCCACAGCTTTTCTGGCTGTGTTCTTCAGTAGCATATTGGCTTCCCCTGTCATTTCTTGGGGGGCAGAAGTCTTTTTTGGGTATAGATTACACATCAGATCTGTGTGCAATGGCAGATCTGCACAGGTTTTAAGCACAAGCCTGCAGGAAGAAATCCTTATTTCTAAACCCAGCTCTCACATTCCCTCTCTCTTTGATCTGACCTGGTCTGAACCCTACTGAAGTCACTGGAGGTCATTCTAGTGAGCTTTGGATCAAAGCTTTAGTCTTTCTGCCCTGGTTTCCTTTGCCTACAGCATCTCAAAGGTGTCATGAGAGCAGACCTGGGTGAATGCTGTCAATGTTCATTCAAATAAAACCCAAACTTTTTATGTTCTTGATGTTTGACTCTTAATTTTTTTTTAACTGCGAACACTTGTCATGCTAATATTTAAAGGAATCAAGAGTCCCTCGTGCTTATTGATGCAAAGACTTTAACTAGAAATGGCTTGTTGGAACGTACATACTGTTTATGAAACTTTCAGAAACCCTGAGAAGTGGAGCCCAAATACTTTACCAAATAGCTGGGCAAAAATGAAACATAGCAGGAGAGGGAAACTTCTGAACTTTTAACATTTCAAATGATAGGGTTCAGCCTTCCCCTGAGCATTCAAAACCTGTTTTCAGTACCTGCTCTTTCTAAACCAAGAACACTCTCCCTTTAAATCTTGTGACAGCTGGAAACCTTCTCTTGTTCAGTTTTGCTGTTAAAACCTAATTAAAGTCTATTGCTGCTCTCAGCATTTTGGGAGCTTGAGCACTGAGGCCTTGTCAATATTGTTCTTGTCACTTCGCACTAATACATTGCAGATTAGCTCTTATTAACCATGAATCAAGGGGGTGGAAAGCCAGAGGCTTCTGTGCGAAAACCTTTATTGCCCATACGGCTAAGTACAGACAGTCAAAAAGCCCACGACTGAATTGATTCAGTCTTTGCAGGTTAAACTGCAGAGTTTAAGCCGACTAAGAAGTGAACAGACATTTACTTTTTGCAGCCACATGCCTGCAGTGACTCAGGCCAGAAGCTAGGGGATGCTAGAGCATGGCTCTCTGGCGCACAGTCTGGCTGTGTGTTTGCCTCCTCTACCTGCTGCCTCTGAGGCCTGTGGGATTTGCAGTCCAGAATCACAGCAGCAGGACTCTGCAGAGTTGCTCATTACTTTCTCTTCCTGCTTCCAGATGCCTCTGGGATTTTTAGTCCATAGTTGCAGTCAGCAGTAAGTTTAGCAGGGCAGGGCAGCTCTGCTTGTGGGGAAAGGTGGGTCTAACCCCACGCCCTGGCCCCAGAACCCAGCTGGGGTTTGCTGGGGGGGGGCAGTCCCTGCCTCCCCACTCCCCCTCCCAACCCTTCTCTGCTAGAGAAGACAGCACAGCCCAGCCCAGGGCTGGAAACATGCTGGGATGCTGCGGGACTGTTATTTAACTTGAACCAGGAAGGGGTCTGGGACAGAAGTTTCATAAACCATTTTAACCCAAATCAGTTAAGTCTGATACTACATTTGACCAGTTTTATTTCAGACCAGTTTCAGTCATTTTGAAACTGGTTTATGTGCACTGAACTTCTATTCTGTTACAAGTTTAAACCAGTTTCTGATCACTTAAACCGGTGTGTGTGTAACTTCTGCCCCTAGTCCAGGTGACCAAAAAAACCCAGAAAAAAAAACCCCTTTGGTATTTCGTATGGATTTTACCTTCCAAGGAGCCAGAAAGAGATGGGTCAAGAGTGAATTTTCTGACATGCTAATAGGTATCTATCACATACATACATGAACGACTGGTGTCTCCTGAGACGGGGGGGAACAATTTGTGGGCTGCAGTGTTGACAGCAGGGTGGCTAGAGGCGACTGCCCACAGAAGCAGTTGGCAGCAATGGTGGTGGTGAGCCAGTAGCGCTAGCAGCAGCAGCCAGTCTCCTAGAGGGCACGCGCCCCACTGTACCTCCCTACACATCTCCTATGTGTACACTCCTTCAGTGAGGTTATGATGCCTGTGCTGGTCTGGGCCAACAGTGCTCTGAGATGTTATGCTAATAAAAATCAAAGCAGTGTGTAGTGTGCTACCTCTGGCTCCTACCCTGAGGAAGTCACAATTATCAATTTAGCCATGTGGCTCTCTCCATAGGAATAATAAGGCTACATTCCTAGCAGTCTACTTGGAATTATTCCTGTCTGACCCTAACTATTGAGTCTCACAGATTTTGGGCACCCTGAATGCATTAACTTGCATGATTATATTTTTAAAAACAGCGTTGTGTAGCATTCATGATCCTTCTGTTGGTTCTCTGGATGAAGGCTGTTTTGGCTTATGCCTTTCCCCAAAGGCTTGACACCTGGGGATACCTTCTGGTGATGGAGATCTGGATGAGGTTTCTTTAAGAAACACTCATTTTCTTCTCCTTTGGTTATCTGTCAGAGAGCAGCAGACAGCAATCGCTGCTCTAGCTAGAGGCTGGATTCATTCTGTATGCACATTCTTCACGCGAGCACCGATGAGATGCAAACCAGGACCCTGACCATGTCCAGGGGCAGCAGCAGAAGTCTCTCAGCATGAGGTCAGGTGAAATGCTGATGTGCTTCTCTCAGCCAGAGGTTCCTTTGGCACAATCCATTGTTTACACCCTCTCTTTGCTGAATCCCTTTGCAACAGAGCTTCCCCTATTGCACGGCGCGGGTCCTTTAGCGATCCAAAATCCCACTGCCAGATGGCACACAAGTGGTTAAACACATTTGGCGTTACTGTCCTCCTTGCTCCCTGTAGATTCTGTGAAAGAAATTGAACGAAATTGATAGAGCTAACGTTACAGTGAGCAAACCCCCCGAAGAACGAGTAGATGGGTGGATAGAGAGAATGACCCCAAAGAAAACAGCTGCCAAGGGCAGCTATTGGTTTATCTTTCATGGAAAGAGAGACGTAATGAATTCTAAATTAAGAGAAACTAGAGGCAAGGCTGTTTATCAGTCCTCTACGGCTGCTGCAGCACAAACAGGCACTTTAGAAGTATCGACTGCAGTCTCGCTTAATGTACCGGTAGGTACATTTCCTCAGTGCCTGGGAACGCCGTTTATCCATCAGGTGAGACTAAAATGGTGATATTTTTAATATGCTAGAGCAGGGGAAGTCTCATGTGCTATTCACCCCCCAGCCCCCTTTCCACGTGTCTGCAAGCTGTGTATAGTTATGCTTGCAGGCCCAAAGAGCAACCCAGGCACTTCCAGTCGAAAATGGCATATATGCGGATTAAAGAACATCATAAGGAAAGATTAAGAGTAAAGTCTCCATCAGAGAGAGGCATACATGGGTCCCGCTGGTCCTGCCTGTGGCAACTCTGAGAACAAAGTAGCTCTCTGAGTACACCAGAGACTTTCCTCAAAGGAGAAGTCTCTTCCGTTTCATAGCTGCACATCCTCCTGGTTTTGCCACTGTACCAGCACGGGTTTGAGTGGCCTGTTTATCGACAGCACACAAAGAAGTGGCTCTTGACAACAGATTTCAAAGGCTGGCTGATAGGATCTGTTTTAGCTCTCTTTCTTGCAGAATCCTAACGTGCGCCCCAAGTTCTCTAAGAGGCAGTAAGGGCATACGACCCAAAGGAGGATTTTGGGCTATAGAGCTGAGGATTCGTTTCCATTTGAGATGTATTGAAATGCCCTGTTTGGTTAGTGCAGGTGTTTCCAGCACTGAGGCTGCTGCGTGGACCAATGGATCAATACACACAGTCTCCTAAGGACTTTTTGCTTCTACTTGTTTTTTCCAGATGGCATCCAGCACCTACAGCAAACCTATGCCCATTCAGTAGAAGGGCTCGACTCATCCCTGAGCTTTGGGCAGTCCTGGCTGGAAGGTGGAAGGACATCTTCTACTGCACCTGCTAGTCTTGGGAGGGTTGGGCCTGCTTCAATTCCAGGAATGCCCCAAAGCCTGTGTCAGCAAACATTTAACCCAACTACACAGTTGGTGCAATAAAAGGTACCACAATGGAAAGTTGCTCCTTGCGTATTTCTTGGACCATCCCAGCTCCAAAAACAATCCAGTCCTACTGCAGGAATGGGCTTGGAGCAGCTTCAGGGCTGTCCTCATTTGCATTCTGCTGTCTTTTGTCCGGGGGATAGGTATAGCCATAGTCCTCATTTTCCAGTTGTGTCCCCAACACATCCCCATCATCCAGTTTAGAGAAGCCCTCTAAAAACTGTCAGAAAAACTGTTCCAGGCACTACATTAGTTGACTTCATGACAGGGGCAACCTAAAGGAATCTTAGCACGGGGATAATTTGATCCCACTGTACACTCTGCATGTTATCCTACATGTGACCCATCCTAGGGTTTCCTCCTAGACAGGCAGTATTTTTAGAGCATTTAGTTTGTCTTGGAGTGATCGGCATCAAAACCCTCATGCATTCCCAAAGGTGAGGATGAAGGAGCCATTATGCTCCATAGTCTGTTTTACCATACAGGCTGATTGGAGACGTCTCAAAACCAATACAACCACCCTGAGAAAAATACGGTGCATGATTTTTGGTTAGATTTGGTTCTACCAGTGCTTCTGCAGTCTGGCAACTAGTTCTTCAGTCAAAAACGCCTCTAATTTCACTGGGTTTCAAAATACCCTCATAACATAACCAAGTCTCATACCAGCGTTGAGCTTTGTTGATCAAGTCATGAAACCCGAGAGAAGATCCGAAATGGATAGTCCATTATGCACCCCCCTGCTACCTTCCCTGAACTGAAATGCCTTAGGTGAAGTTGGACTAACGTGCCAGCTTAGTAAGGTCAAGAAACATATGCTAAGGATGAATGTGGCCTATTACAGCGTCTTGCTTTGAAAGCAACATCCACTGACCCCTCTGAGATCCTTTGACTCTCCTCCTTATCCGACCGCATGCTCTTTTGTCATTTTTGCTCATTTTCATGTCTTTAATTAAAGAGAAAATACCTTCCCCATGGAAGATTAATTAGGACAAATGTGCTGCCATTAATATCTGCCATGTTTGGAAGGAGATGATTCACCCTGTGATTCAAGCCAAACGGAATCTGAGGAATAATTAGCCCTTAGCGGCTCGTAAGTCTGAAGCGAGCACTATTTATCAGTGGCAGTTCTAATGCAATTACTTCTCCACTGGCAGCCTCCTGGCCTGATAAATCAAGCCCTGAGCATTTGGAGAAGCTATCAGTTCAGAATTATGCTTCTCTGGGCCCACAAAGAAAAAAAATGCAAAGGGAAACAAAGGAGCATTGGCTTTTCAAAATGTTTAATTATGGCCAAGCTATTGAAGCCAATGAAAGCTCAATGTCTCCTTTAAGTCCATTTCCTTACGCCTCCAAAAGTTGTGAACTGTGACAATTGTAACTAGAAGCTGCTGGAAATGGTCATTGTCATGAATAAATGGCCTGATTTTTTTCAGAGGTGCAGAGGGTGGAAATCAATGAGAGTTTTCCATGGTCGATGCACCTGCAAATAAGACAATATGACTGATACCAGCCGAAGAGCTGGCCTTACGAATTTAGACTCCTTTTTTGGTTAGGAGAGTCACTCACTCATCTTCCCTTGGTATATTTGTTATTCGGACGCACTTGGTGAATAGTTCATTTTCAGATGATGCCTTTGCATGCATTACTTTCTATTTCTTGTTCCTATTGCATGGTTGGTTAAGGTGAAGTGTGTCATATCTCACCTGTTTTGCATGTCAGTAGTATCTTTCGTATGGGGATCTGGAAGAGACGTGCAAGTAACACTCCCTCCCTCCCTCCCAGCAGCTCCAGGGCATGGATGTGTAATTTGCCCCCATTTTTACATGAGTCAACTGAGGCAGGCAGAGGTAAAGTTACTTGTCTAAGGTCACTGCCTACAGGCGCAAGCTGGAAGTAGAAGCTAGAAGCCAGAAGAAGATTCAAGGCAAGTATCTCCATTAACTTCTTTAATATTATGACTCTGTATGAGGGCTGAATTTGTCCCTAAGGAACTCCAGTGCCTGACCCCAGTGCCTATGTCCAGATAACAGTCTCCCAGAATTGTTTATTTGACCACCCAGGAGGACAAATGGATTCAGTCTTTTCATCAAGCTGTCACTGCCCATCCTTCTCGGAGGTTGACGCAAATGGCAACCTGCCACATTCGCATAACATGGCAATAGGGCATCAGTCCCAGAAGATATTCCTGGTGCTTCTTGGAGCGCTCCAGGATGATGCAGGAAAATCAGAACCGTGCATGAAAAATAGGCTGGGCAGGGTTGTTTTTTCCACCCTATTCCTTCATCCCTTCCTTTTCCTGAAATAGACTATGTGAAACAGAAGGAATACAAGGATTTGATTGCTGATCTGAACCAGAGGGAGATGGTTTGGCTCCTGGCTCTCTTAGGACATGCAGGGATTGCACACTTTAACCCAAGTCTTCATCTTTGAGCAAATCCCAGAAAAACAACCAGTGCTCAGGGGAGCACCATGGAGTCAGCTTGGATGAAATCTTCCTCCCCACAGCTGCAGCATGTCAATGGAGCTGCTTATTCCTTCTCTCTTGCATACAGGAATTTGGCCGGTGGACCCAGTGGTTACGCCCCTGCTCATTCCCCACACCACCCATAATCATAACCCTCTTCTAGACTCTACGGAAAATGAAACCCCACTGGAGCAGATGGATGGCCTAGGGTGCTCTTTGCAAATGATTTCCTCTCTGCAGATGTTCCACTGCACCCCTGACCCTTTGTGTCTTTGGACAGAGGCAAAAATATGTTTTGCTGGGGCTAGGAGATTTAAGGGCAAAGCCTTTGTCTCAGATTCTGAGCAGTACTTTGCCCGAAGGAGTTGGCAAGTGAGGCGCTGGTTGCAGGTGCATGCATTTACTTATTAAACATAGATTAGTGAACAAAGGCAGAGTGAGATTTCTTGGGGGGAGAAAACAAAAATAACATTAAAAAATATAATTGCAGCTGCTATGTTGCTGTTCTTTGACACATTGCCTTGGGATTTGTCTTGGTGGAACAGCCCTCCCGGGGAGATTGGGGATGGATTGATTTTTAGAATGGAAAAAGCCAAGGAAAAGGCTGACTGTCCACAAGCTGGCTGAAAAGGTTTAAATTCATTTGGTGCTGCTAATAGCAAGGGATTAATGACCTGACCCAGTGCCCATTGAAGCAATGTCCCTTTCCACTGATTACAATGGATGTTGAATCAGGCTGTCAGAGTAGCTTTGGTTTCTGTTGTAAGATCTCATGAAGTTATAGTATTACATTCCCCAATTGTTTCTACTGATTCACCCCAATTCTAGGCAGCCCCTCCTCTACCTCTGGACTGCTGTTCTGCCAATACTTGTCATTTTTTGCCAGCCCTTGCAATTCTGCTTCTGGGTGCCCATGTACAGCCCTGCCGATGGAGCTCACTTCTGACCCTCAGGACCTCTGCTTCTCGGTTGCAAGCCTTCCTGGGGCAGAGACTGACAGGTGTGACAGAGCGTGTTGGGTTTTCATGATGTGTCTGACAAGCAGGGGCTAAGGTGAGACCGACATGAAACCGATTGCAGCTTGTGTGATCTAAGCCATGATTTGTACCAAAGCAAGGGGCAATCTGGACTTATTAAGACCGACTTATTAAGACATTTGGATTATTCCCTTGGGGACTGTGTCAATCAATACTGCAATAAAAGATATGCTCCAGAAAGAACAGATTTCTCACAAAGTCTTCTTTAGAAAGGCAGCTGAATTTTCCCAGAGATGCTAGCGGGATTTAATAAAGGGGTTTGGGGACTTTCAATAGATCAAAATGTCCCTGCTTCACTCCTTCTGTAAAATATGGGGTTGGCGGCTTCGTGCCTACTACACATTAGAAAGTACTGAGCCTGACAGCAACAGTAGCAACCTTCTGCTTAAAGGGACTCTCTGAAGGTAGGAACCAAGCAGCATGGCTTTATTGGCTCTACATAACTGACCCCAAATCCTCTGCACCAAGCCAATATGGACAAATTAAGAGAAGATGGGCCACGCAGCCAGGAGAGAAGTCAGGAGATGAAGATGGGAACGGCCTGTTGTATAGCTTTAGCTGATCAAGCAGGGTTCATTCAGGCTTGAATGCTTGCCCCCCAGGTCTACATCTGTCACTAAAGGACTCATGACTATGCTTTTGCCACAATGTCCATGCAGGCAGGCCTGAGAAAAGGGCACTTTTGGGTGGGGATTCTCATGATCTGAGCAGGTATTTTTGATAAGTCCCTGCTTCCACTATTCCTTTTTGACCCTCTTTAACAGACCCAGTCTCAGGAGAGTGTTTGACATGAAAAGATGCAACATTGCCTTAAATCAGTAATGTCAAACTTACAGCTTGCAGTCTGGGTCAGGCCTGTGGACCATTGCCTTCTGATATGGGCGGCTCTGGGACTGACCAGAGATTTGTTGAGGAGGCAAGGGGTAGCGGCATTAAGCTCTGCAGCCTCCTGAGCTGACACAGTGGCTCAGGCACCTATGGGAGTCAACATGACCATCATTAGTCCCAGGGCCTTATCACATGTTCATTGCAGCAGTTGCAAATCATTGGGCTGTTGTGATGTATTAAAGTCCGCACTCATTAGGATGGTGTCTACCTCGCTTGCAGCAGTTGCAGATCATGGGAATGTCGTGGTCAGTCCTTCAGGGTTGAGGATGATCACTCCCATGGGTCAAGTAAAGGGTTGCGGATGAGTCCCTTGACAGCTAAGAAGGCCGATCCTAGAGCCACAGACCCTGGCAAATGCCACAGGTGGTGGTTAAAGGGAGGGTCAGACCACAGATTTCTCCGTCTTGTTTCCTTTCCTTCTGTTTCTGCGGTTTTCCTGCCTCCAGGGCGAGACGGCTTTTCTCCAAGTAGGATGCACCTCCTCCCACAAGGCATTGCCATGTAGCCCTGTCCCAGGCTAGTTTTGCCTAATTTCTGGTGTCAATGCCACAATTCTTACTGTTCATCTTGAGGGTGTCCTTGTAGGGTTTCCTCTGCCCCCCTACATGTCCTTTGTCCTTGGCTGAGTTGGGAATATAGCAGTTGTTCTGGTAAATGTATATCATGCAATGCCTTGTCCATCACAGCTGATGCTGAATAATCAACTTCCATAATCAACTCTATGGAAGTAATCTTCCATACTGGTAGCAGTAGCATCAGTGAGGATACTGGCGTCGTGTGATGATCCTTCCACTTTATGGCAGGATCTTCTAAAGGCAGCACTGGTGATGGTGTCCCAGGCTTTTCAGGTGGTCCCTATAAGTCACGCAAGCTTCAAAGCCATAGAGAAGAGTTGGGATTTCCATAGCCTTATATGGTAAGAGCTTTATTTGAAACACGGCAGATCTCTGCAGGTGTTGAGAGTTGCATCCTTGCAAAGAAGCCCAGAAGAAGAGAATCTTTCTATTGAGATCAATTGCACGTTATGCAAAAAAATTGAATATACCCTCCACTAACACAGGCATCTTATGTTTGTGTTTCCAGCTCTGCAGGGAAACATTCACATGAAAACGCCCACTGTTTCCATTGGAATAAATAGAATTGTAGCATTGCTATATACGGTATGCTAGGTTCGGTGACTTTTTACACATATTCCTCATAAAATCTGGTGTTCCACTTGTGACATCACTTCTGTGTCCACACGTCACCTGGAGCTACCATGCTAGAGGCAGATTTGCATGTGGGATGTATGGTGTTTGGAACTGAGATTTTGTAATGCACGGTTGTCCGTTACTAGCTCTCCGGATGGTTTTCAGTCCAGAAACAGAGGCTCTTGATTCCAGTTGGGGATCATCCCTCAAGACTAAAAAGTCATATGGGAAAGTGTCCCTTCCTAGGTAAGAAAAAAAAATCACAAGGAGTATTAAGGGGATAAAATAAAATTCCTTCTAACTAGATGGGGCTTGAAGTTTCCCATGAAGAATCATCGGCATTTTAACTGGAGCAGTACGATGTGATAAGCTAATGGCTCGGGTAGTAGGGCTTCTAAGATTAATTCTGCCCTGTTTAGATGTGTTTTCCATAATAACCCTCCTCTCTAGTGAAGAAAACTATTATTAGAAAGCTAGCCCCTGTACTTGCTAGTGGCAACAGCATGGTATAACATTAGCACCAGAAAAGAAAGCAGAAGGGAAGGGAATGTCAGCCGCTGACCCGTCACCTCCTGGGCACACTTCCTCGTGTAAGCAAGAGCACATCAATGTCCTTTCCAGAAGGTCAGCAGCAGCAGCTATAGGGTTACTGAGCAACTGGATTCTGAGAGTCATTTAAAATGTAATTGCCCGGTTGGTTCTGGTTAGCCACAAGCTTACCGTTGTACAAGGTGACAATGGAAGCATAACAACTAACCTGAGTGAGGGCTGACCCATGAAGAAGAAGATGGACGTTTCCGTGTAAGGACGAGGAGGTCAGCTCTTGCTCCACCACCATTTCCTCCTGCTTTTGGTGTCAAGGGTCAAGCAAGTGATGTTCAGGTTTCTCCCACATTTCTGCTGCTTGTTCCATGAATCAGAGTCAGGCATCAACTCATCACCACTGTTTGCTGCTGTTTTCTCTTGTATTTTTGGTGGTGAGTTGCGGGGAGGAATGTCCCCTCTGGCCTACAGAAAGCTCTTCTGGTTGCTTATCTGTATTCTGTGGTTTGAGCTGGGCCAGCAGTGTCATGGTCCTTGCTGACTTTGCAGCGGTAAATAATGCTAATAAGCCAGAATGCCAATAACCCCTTAAGCTATGGATGTTTCAGTAAAGCACAATAGGTACTGAAGAGAGACTTCATCTGGACACTTGAAAACATCTTGCATGAAAGCTGCTTTTACTTTTCTGCTCTACAGTTTCTCCTTGGAATTTGGGATGACATAATTAGTTCAAATAAAATAACGCCGTGAAACACTTCTGTCCAATCCTTCCCTTACGGCTCAAACCAAACCTCTAAGTAGAGCTGGGATCCCACTGCAGTACTGACATGCAGTCTCAATTAAATTGCGGGGTTTGGTAGTCAGGCCCAAAAATTCAGATAGAGGCAACCCGTGCTTAGGGTGTTTTTGCTTAGTGCTATTTTGCTATAGCGCTCATTTTAAATGGATACCTGATCCCACTTAGCGCTCAATGAGTTTTGTTATAACGTTTGCAGTTGCCATGTTGGGTGGGCAAAAACTTTTGGTTTTGCTTGACGCTCGTTTTTTCAGGAACCAATTAAGAGCACAAAGCCGGGGGTTGCCTGTAGTTTAAAAATCTTAAGCAAGCAAGGAGTTCCTTTGTTTTCAAGAAAGATTTATACATTTAGCAGCTTCGGGTCCCATTGACTTTCAGGAAGGCATGAGCTCCTAAATCATAGATTAGTAGGATTTAAGGCCAGAAGGGACAATTAGATTATTGTGTTTGACCTCCTGCAGGGCTGAGACTATCGCTGAATTATTCCCATTTCGAACCCAGTCACTCCTAGTCACTCCCGATCTTTACTGAATATGGGACTAACCATATGTTAGTTTTATGTACGTGTTATTCTGATGATGATGTTGCTCATCATCATCAGAATAGCTTCTATTCTGAGTCACTGTTATTTTATTTTATTTTAATGCCCAATTTTGTCTGAATTCAAGTTTCCCCAGTATCCAGGGAAATACATATCCTGGTTCATCCTTGGTTTTGGTCTTGACAATCTGAAACAAGTTGATAATGTTTTCTTCCCTCTCACGTTTCACTTCTAAGGTGACTCCTGTCTTCTAGATTATGGGTGGTAAATGGGAGCTGAAAGCATCAAAATACACTTCTTTCAGTGTTTCCATCCTGACTGGCAGACAGAAGTCCTAGAAACCTTGAGGGTGCCTCCTTTTCAGAGATTTCAAGCCTAGTTTTGCCAGCTGAAGAAAGTTTTGGTAATCCAAAGAAGTTTCCTTTTTATTTGTTCGAAGAGAAAAGATGTCATCTGAACCTTTTGAGGTTTGCTCATCCTTAAAGATCCTTTGCTTTCTGTTGGTTTTCTGTTCTACATACACTTGTGAGAGCCACTAGGATTGTTGCAATTTTATTGCCCCCCTACCATAGGCTTTCAAAACGTGGGATCTCTAACCTGTTGTTTTCACATTCTCTTAGGGAACATCTTTTGAAAGTGTTTTCAGTGTGACGATCACTCACTCAGCTCTCCTGTGTTACATTTAGAGCCTTAATTAAGTGTGTGTACAGAATCAGTGCCTAGGCAGGTAGTTAATTTAGACAAAACACACCAGTCATTTCTGTTTACAGTTTCCCTCGCCTATTTTATTATTGTAACTGCATGTGCAAATTAGGGGGGTAATTATGTGTGTGTCTTGTGCATTAGGTTGTGTCTGACTTTTTGAGGAAACCAGGCCTTTAAAGAGAAAAGCTCATTACTAGCATAGCTTGTTCATTTTTTCAACTGGCTAACAATTGTTCTATTGTCCTCGGAGAAAGTTTGAAAGAATAATTATTTGTTGCTCTCTTTATCCCCCGGAGCACAAAATGTAGTAACTTCTATTCTGAAATGGCTTAAGGTCTCTAGATACACGTCCAGCTTGCTGATTGGCCATCAATGACATCAGAGCCATGTCAGGAACCCCCAGTGAGCGCACAGGGTCAGACGGTTTGCCTTATTATTATGTAGAAATTGCATTTTGGACTCCAGGCCATGGAGCTCTCCAGGGCTTCCCAGGTGCATGCTGCAATATAACTTGTTTTCCTGGCAATCAAAAGAGGCCAGGAATCCTGCACTATCCGTTCCTCTGTTGCAGAGGGTTTTAGTTTTTCATACCAAAATGCCAACCAGCATGATAATAAGGGATCTGTAGGGATATGATGTACCATTGCTCTATGACGGGCATAGAGACGGGCATTTGCACCTACCATAAACGGATAAAATTGAGTACAATATGTCGAAAAAAGGATGGTATGTGGATAAAAGGATAATATGGAGAGAGTTCAGCAGAGGGCGATGAAAACGGGTAGGGGTCTAGGGTGCATGATTTACGAGGAGAGCAGCAGGAACTGGGCTTAGTTAGTCTAGAGAGAAGAAGGCCGAGGTGGGATTTAATAGCTGCCTTCAACTCCCTGCCGGGCGGTTCCAAAGAGGAGGGAGCTGGACTGTTCTCAGTGGTGGCAGATGACAGAACGAGGAGCAATGGTCTCAAGTTGCAGCAAGAGAAGTTTAAGTTAGATATTAGGGACAAAATGCTCATTAGGAGGGTAGGAAAGCACGGGAACAGGCTAACTAGAGAAGTTGTGGACTCTCCGTCCTTGGAGGTTTTTAAGACCTGGCTAGACAAAGCCTTGGCTGGGATGATCTAGTTTGGACTGGTCCTGCTTTGAGCAGGGGTTTGGACTAGATGTGACCTCCTGAGGGCCCTCCCAACCCTCTTTTTCTATGATTCTATGATATTGCCATGTTTTACAGATACCAGTTACAACATCTCGGTGAGATCAGCATTACAGAATGGGAAACTGAGGCAAAGAGAGATTAATGGTCCCACCTGAGGTCATACGGTTAGGCAGTGAAGGAGCCCAAAACAGAACCCAGCTCTTTGTCTTTTGCTTTGACCCTGAGCATGTTCCCTCTCTTATTAAGGCACCACTCAAGAGACATCAATAACCATCCTCATAGACTTCAGTGTGAATCAGTGTGTGCAACATTTAGTCTAAGAGCCCCATTAGGATCCTCCACTCATTCATTAATAAAAGGCACCCATGATGTTTGGCTCAAATTCAGAGGAAGCCAGCCATCAGCACTCAACAGCTCTGTAAATACAGCCAGTCCTACAGATGCCTTCGAACTGTGTCCAACATGCCATATTGCAACTTGCAGCATTAAAAGCATTTGCTGTTTTCTTAGTCACTCCGTGCCCATTATTTGGCTGTCCTTGTTGTCAGTCTTGCATAAACAGATTAGTAACTGTCCTTTTGCAGGAGAGAACAAGTCAGATGTTTCAGCTCTCAACTCACGGGGGAGGATTAAGACGCTCCGAATGGCTGAGATTACTGTAAATATCAGCATTCCCCACTGGCAAAACGGCCAGACTGGGCAACATTTCACCACGAGTCTATTTTTTTGCAGCGCACTTGGATGACAGGCCAATTGAAATCTACAGTTCATTGTGCTGGTTTCTCACTTTGTGCTGATGGAGTTGAGTAAGCGTCCTTTAGGAGCCATTTAATTTTACAGAAATAAATTGCTTATCGACTGCATCTTCCCATCTATTACATTTGCAAATGTGCTCCGTCGATGATAAGTGGAAGAAGTGCCCAGGCAATGTGAGGAGAGGTGGTGGACTGGTCCCTCAGTGGGAATGGTGCAAACACTGCTTCCGTCTACTCCGTTGTTGAAAGTGTCAGACAATCTGAAGGCTTTCTCAGCCACTCCTGTCATTTGAACACCTCTTTTCTGCCCAACCCGTTATTATCATTATTAGCTTTAGCCGTTCAGTGTATGTGAGGCCGCTCATAGAAACAAGTGGAGAAACCATTCACCAATAAGCAAGACTTCTTGCTAGGTCTGTGCATCGAAATCGCTGAAGTCCCTTTTGACATGGATCTATCTTCTACCACGAGGGAGTGGTGCAGGTTTTATGTCACTAGGGTTTAGCTAAATGTCTCAGTAATCCCACACATGAAGACAGGAGGCAGAGTCTGGGATGGCAGGAAGGAGAAACGGCTGGGCCGGGGGACACGTGTCTCATTCTCCTCCAGCCTAAAGGAGGTTAAACTCCAGTAGGTGCTGCGTGTGAGCAGCACCTCTGAAAACTAGCCTTAGGACGGGTGACTAAAAATCAAGATATCCCAAACCGCTAACCACTTCAAAAAGAATAGGCCTAAATAGCTAATATTGGGTCAGCAATCTAATAGATCAGTCAATCTTACAGGTTCAGTTTATGATTAGTGGTTGTCTGCTTTTTCATGCATGTGCCTTCTGCTTCCTTTTTTGCATATGCACGTGTACATACTTGCTGACATGAATGTGACCCACCAAAACCCCCTCCTGAGTGACCGTCTGTGACAGGCATGCAGGTTGTAGCTATTAGTCTACAGACAAAAGGAATCAGAACTCGTGGAAGAGGTGATATCTTTTATTAGACCAACTAGATATTTGCAAAAAAAAATTCTTTTGCAAGCTTTTGGGTGCACGCACCCTTCCTCAGGCATAGGAGAATGCAAAGATTGTAACATTTCTCCTAGGTGGAAATGGAAATTCATATTTCACAGGAGAGATGAAGGCGTTGTAAGATCTCTTGGTTGGAATAGTTTATTTTGTGCAAATTAGGCTCAGATAAAAGTTAGAAAAATCTATTTACCTCGATGTTGTCTGGTGTCAAGCAGAATGTTGAACTAGGTTTCCTTGTGGTTATATTTCATATTTCACAGGAGGATGGTGTGATAGATGCTCTCCTGGGCAGGAGATTCATAGATGTTAGGGGCTGGAAGGGACCTCCCAAGATCATTGGGTCCTGCTCCCCTGCACTTGGGGAAGAATCTTATGTTGAAGCACTTTGAGCTTTGGGAACATGCAGCTTGAGCCAGAACAACAGGTAAGAGCCAGGGTGGCAGCTTTCAGGTTCCAAGGTGGTGAATTTGCTTCTTTCTTGTAAAATGATGACGTTTTCATTTCAAAAACAGCTGAAATTCAGCATCGTTCATGTTGCAGGTTGTAGCCGTATTGGTCTATTAGAATTTTAGCTGTTATATAAAATGTGTGTGCACGCGCGTGTGTGTGTGTGTGTACCCAAAAGCTTGCAAATATATAATTTGCAAGCTTTCAGGTACATGCAGGCACACACACATGCACACGCGCAAGCTTTCAGGTACACTCACCCTTCCTGAAAACTTGCAAATAAAGACTTCTTTTTTTTCCTTTTTTTGGGCAAATATCTAGTTGCTCTAATAAAAGATATCACCTCTGTCATGAGTTCTGATGCTTCTGTGGCAGGAATCTCATAACCCCCGGCCTGGTAATGCTGGGATCCAAGCTGCCCACAGTGCAAGACCCATGTAGGGCATTACATTTCCTAGGGTAGTCCAAGTTTTTCAAGCAAATGAAAGTCAGTACAGCTGTGGAGACCTCAAAACACAGTTTGTCCCAGCTAAGAGAAAGTATTTGCTAGCATGTGTGAGTCAAAACCATCAGGGGAAATAAACATTTTTGACCTCTGTCTGAGTGAACTGGAGTGAATGTCTAGGGCAGTGATCTACTGCCCCACCTAGTCTCCTGGCCTTTGGATTTTGTTAATGATTCCAGCTTGGTCTGGTGGGTTTGCTTGAGCCCTGGGATATGAAAGCTTTCTCTCTCTCTGTCCAGCTCCTCCAGAAACAGGAGTTTATTATTTTCTACACTCCACTGGAAAATAACAGACATGAGGCATCTCTGAGAGTTTACATTTAAGTGTTTGGCTGGTTTCACCCGGGCTGGAAACCTTAAAAAATAAAATCACATGAAGCAATAAGATACCTAAAGGTAAATTTTTAAAGTCAAAGAAAATCAGTGCAGGATGACATGCTGCCAGCACACCACACACCAAGTTACAGCACAAACTCCTACAGTATCTGAGTCTCTGTGCATCTGTAGATAATGGTACCGTCATGGACACACCTGAGCACTACTCGAAAATGTGCACTTCCACTGTTGTCATTTTACAGCACAGCTGTCCCTTCTCTGAGTATGTAGATGCATCATTTTGAATGGCGTATTTAGCAATTTTCCTGTACCCCACTCCCCATACACATCAACAGTTAAAAATAAAATAAATTCCCCCCAAACGGTGTCCATCGGGTAATGTGGATATTGATAATTTAGGTCCGTTCTCTCAGTACCAGCCTGCATCATCTGCTGGATGTTTCGAGGACAGTTTCTTCTCCTTCGCACACAGACTATACCTGGGTTGTAACTTCCTTGGGGTTCACTGTTTACCAGCTTCAAAGTAAGAGTTTCTCAACTAGGATGTCCATGCCTTTAAGGTTCCCGGGTGGCAAGTTGGGGGCAAGAGCTCAGTCCCAGTTAAACACAGCTGCAGATCACAGGAACATAAGATCAGAAGAGGCCCCTCAGGGCACCAGGTCCACTCCCCTGTGTTTCCAGGCAGCCGAAGAGTCTCAATCATTTCCTCCAAACCCATATGCACAACTGCAAGGCCCCAAACCAGAAGCTCCAAGAAGATCTGGCAACAAGCCAGAGAGAAAATCCCTGGGAAATGAGAGCACCACAGATGCCTTACCACTTCAGCAGTAGAAGTAACTAATTAATGTTAACTTGGAGGACCCTAGGAAAAGGACCACGCCTTTTGCTAGGAGATAAAAGGACTGGTAGTCCATGGTAATCTGGCCAGGGGGAAACCATCTTTCTTGCTCCCCAAAACTAGCAATTATGACAGTTTTGATAATGAGCAGAAGAGCAAGACCCTCTATGCAGGGGAACCTATGAGGTTTCCAAGTACCAGCAGGCATACCAGCACACTTCATGCTTCCAGTATTTAGTCCTCCAGAGAAAGGTGAAAAGAAGCCAAAAAAAGAAAATTCACGAGCGGCAAACCATTCCTTCCTGGCCACAGCTTGCTACTGGCAAAAGCACTCAAGTTTGGGACTGCCAGGTATCTACCACACTTACCTCCACAACCCAATATCTGAATGCACATATTGTGCATATCACTCCTACCATCCCTTCTACGAGCATGTAGAGATCGGTCTTAAAACAGCTCAGGGTCTTTGCCCCAATACTGTGCTCGGGAGATTGTTTTCAGACTTCACTCCTCTGACAGTTATGTATATTATGGGTTTGACGCCAGTTATGGTAAGGTTGTAACTTTTGAGCAAGAAAACCCTGTGGTTTGTGTGATTCTTTCTATGCCTTTCCTGACTTTGTTCCTTCTTTGTCAATAAAATAGGATTACACCAAAAATTCCAATTCCATCATTCAGCTTTTTCTCCTAGCTGATGCCATCAGCAAGACCGCACATTTTTAACTACCTGCTCAGGTCAGAAGGGATAGTAGCATCACAATGAATCAATGAGTTGTGACTAGTTAACATGCAGTGCAGCAGCAGAAAGAAAGAAAATCGGAGATAAAATTCTGAACTGAGGGCCCCTCTAGATGTTCAAGTAAAGGCATGTTAGGATCTGACATGTGAGCCACACAATCATGCCTCCTGCCATGCTACACCTGAATGATAGTGCAGTCCAGCATAGATACTACCATGTCTTATTGATGGGGCAAGGTAAGCTTAGGATCATGATCCCCTGCTTCTCCTGCACCAACATAATAGTAGCAAGTTCCTGCTGTTGCAAGTCCCGCAGCTTATAAGACTGGGAGCTGTGGCAGCACCCCATGGGCTGTCTTGGTTGGGAGTCTTGTCAACTGATGGGACTCCCAACCGTGGGAGGGGAGACCCTGCTAGACATGCAAATTAAAACTAGATAGGAACCAGCTATAAAGTTGTTATACATTTTCCAGCTCTAACTTTTCCAGCTGGTTAGACCTTTTTAAGAGATGATAGATAATTACACATGCAGCCAGTCTAAATTAATACCTCAATTAACCATGAAATTGTGTAATACATGTTACATGTAGAAGGAAACTTAGCTTTACCATTGTGACCACAATCACTCTACTTTCCAGTTCCATGCAGGTGTAGGGCATATTGGAATCTGGCTCAGGTAGATTGGTCAAACAGGTTACTTTTAATCCAGGACGGCTGGGGTTTGGATTTTTTTGGGGGAGGGAGAAAGGTTACAGGTAAAATAGGAAGCTGTAGAATTAAATGCTCTTTGTGCCCCATAAATTAAATTAAACTACTGTGCTTGCAGGCAGCTGCCCTGCAACGTGCTGTCTGATTTGGAAAGGAATTGCTTGATACGTTGCGCAGTCTCGTCAGCGGCAATACTCTCCAATTAGCAAATCAGCTTTTCTGGTTAGATTATGATCTTCTTCATATAGTCGGTCCAGAATACCAAGCACTGTGCTTCAGACTTCTTTGACCTGAGTGACTCTTGCTAGACTTGAATGCCTTGACAGCTGTACAATCTGCAAGGGAAACTTCCTGCTGGGACAGCCAGCGTTCAGACTGGCTCTGTATGTGTTATGTGTGGGAGGGTGGAGTCCTGTGTATTATCACAGCTGAATCCCAAACCTGAATTCTTCTTGTCAATAGACAGTAGCTCTGTAAGAGATGAGCCTCTTTTTGCCTGGGCTGAAAGCTGTGTTAAAGGTATCTCAGTTGGAGGTACCTCTCTGTGTATCTTAAAACGACCATGCAATTTTTGTGTGTGTGCATATAATTTATTTACAAAGAAAAATCTCAACTCAGATGCAGCATCTGGTTTTCAGTGAGATTCCAACTTCTCACCCAATTTTCCAGCTGGGTTGACTTATTAAGATACAAAAGGTCAACTGACTTGCCGAAGGCCACACAGCAAGTGAGCAATTGAGCCAGGAAGTAATTCCAGAGGTGTTTTTCCCCCCCCTAAAATATTCTTCATAACAAAAAGTTACTGTGCAGACTGAGGTGTTCAGCATTAGAAAATGCCAATAACTTCTACCATTTAATTAAAAGAGAGAGAAAGCAACTACTGCATATCCCTCCAGTCCCCTCAGCCTGACAATGAGACTAAGTGCCACGGTCAAAGATTTCACTGTATCTCATTATTTTCTCCTGTCTTAAAAAATCCATATCATATTTAAAATTAGATGTGCATGGGGGTCTTTTTCCTTTTCTACAAAGTACCACTAGAGCTGATCTCCAGAACCCAAGAGACATCAGTAAGGGTGGTTGTAGCCTATATTTGAATGCTGTGGTCCCCAAAGGTTGTTCTAGCAGTTGAGACTAGCTGGAGTGTAGTAGCTCTGGGTAGACCATACTCCTTTCTTCAATGCCTCTGACCTGCCCCTACCTCTTATATTACAAAAGAATCGCCAACTCTGGGCCACTTGGGGAACCATCCCCCACCAGGACTTTCCAATGGTCAACTCTGTTGGCATTATAACCCTTATATAGTGCTGGAGAGTCTGAAACAAGGCCCAGTTGATATACTGTGAGCATTGAGCTTATACAGCTGCAAACACCTATTGGAATGCTTTTTACAGGAATTTTTCAATTCCCAGACCTTGCTACTTCTGCAGCGTCTTTCCCCAGCAGCACCTTTGGCTAGCTGGGACCCAGGAATTCCTCCATTAATAGTGGTCTGGGAGCAGTAGGATCAACCCTGGAGCTAATCTGATGGCAGTTGTAACAGTTGCAAGAGCCCCAAAATACAATGCTTTGCTGTGGAACCAGTGCCATCATTTCCTAGCTTTCTGCTTGTCTAAATTGGTTTATGCTCATTGATTTATCCCATAGGTGCTAGCTTTTTAGGCTGGAGGATTGTTGGAATTCATCTCTGGTCCTTCACAAGCAGCCCAGAGTCCAATAACATTAGACACTGAATAGAAAAGAAAAGAAAAGGCCAAAAAATAAAATAATAATAAAAAAAACCCCAAGTATTTTGGCTCAGCTGCTCATGTCTCAGGATGGGAACATTCCAAGACAAACAGCCTGCATTATCACACCAGAGTCTGCTGGCTAGCAATACACTTTAACAGCCTAAAAACATATTTTTATGTGGATAATGGACAACTAGTTACAAAATAAACACTCAGCATGTTCACAGGTGCTGTGTTCCATTGTGTTAGCCAAACAGATGTTCTGTACTGGGATGATCACGTTGGCCTTTTCTGAAATGAAATGTCACTTTCTGGGTGAAATAGAGCGATGCGCTGTACATTTTCCTAGAACGAGCCGTGCATTGCATTTGTAAACTATTAATATAGTTGTGTCTTTGTATTGGGCAGGGCACCAGGCAAAATAAACACAGAAAACTTGACCTTTATAGACATTAACCCCTACAGGGCCACAAAAAAAAATGCACAAAAGTAGTATTTCAAAACCAAGGTTTCACAAGCTGTTACTGGGGGTAGCTTTCCGTAGCATAATGCAGTGCCATGCAGAGATACCTGAGGTATCTCCTGTCTTAAAAAATCCATATCATTTTAAAAATTAGATGGTGGGGGGTCTTTTTTCTTTTCTACAAAGTACCGCTAGAGAAGATTTCCAGAACCCAAAGAGACATCAGTAAGGACGGTGTCATAATTTACAGTCATACTTGGCCTTAATAAACTGGCTGTGGGCATTAAATTGACATGCCTCCACTGACTTATTGAAATTGTGCCATTTTACACCAACATACAGGAAAATTGCACTGGCTGCATGTGCAATTATGCCTTGGCTGCATGTGCAATTATCTAGCATGTCTTAAAAAGGTCTAACCAGCTGTAAAAGGGTGGATACCTGAGGTTTCTCTGCATGAATTGGCTCAGGTGCTAGAAGCAGTATAGCCATGCTATTGTGGTTCTCTGCCTGGGAAATAATTAGCCCTTCTGAGAAGCAGAGTGTATTAGCTTGGGTGGAGTGCTAGGATGATATATGATAATCTGTGTGAATAGCCAAGGAAAGAGTCAGTGCTAAACTTGCACTCAGATTGAGGTGAAACTCAAGAGCACAGGGCTCTAGCATGCTGAAGGGGAGGTCTACCCAGGGGATCTCTATGGGGCCTATGACATAGACCAGTTCAGACCTATGAGAATTTCTTGGGTCATCTCCTCAGCTGACATAAACTGATGAACCAAATCTTCAGTTGGTGTAAAATGGCACAATTTCAGTAAACCAATGGAGGCATGTCGATTTAATGCCCACAGCCAGTTTATTAAGGCCAAAGATATTTCCATGTGTTCTGCTATTGTCCTGGAGGAGTGTATTGATGGTACCTCCATCAGTTTACAGGGCTGTAAAGTATGGCATGCCTTCACTTCCATGGGGCCTTGATTAAGGAGAAAGAAAATAAAGGTTATTTTAAAAGATGACAAGCCAGCATATTAAAGATACAACCTGATGAGGGGAAAGCGAACATTTCCAATAAATGTGGCTCTTGCAAGACTGAGGGCTCACAAATATGGCTGGACTGCAACGTATTAAATAATCCCTATCTCCAAACCAATCTTAAGGGATTGCAATAATTTGGGTAAAGGAGCCTCTCCCCCTTCCTAGCTCCTTCCATATGACATCAAATAGGCTGTGCCTTTCCCTTTCTAGTTGTGTCCCAATGGAAACCAATCTATCCCTAGCAGAGTTTTTGTCTGCAAACTCAAACGTGTCTACTTCAGCTTCTGCTTGCTCCAAGATCATCTATTTTATCTTGGCCTATGTTGACTCTCCACCTCCACTCCGAACCCTAGCATAGCAAAACTCCCCCCTCCCCCCACCCCCCTCAGCTCTTTATACAACATACTCAACCACCAACTCCTTACCATACAGAAAACTTAACTCCTAGCCTCCTCTGGAGAAAACCTGATATGACCTCAGCTTCTCCATAAAATGCCACCACTGCCTTGCGCCCTTCCCGAAGCCCATAAGATCTCTGCTCCCTCTGCTTCATGAAAATGCCAAAAAAGGACCAAATAACATCGAACTCTTACATAGACCATTTTATGGTACTGGCCACTTGGGGAAAGGGTGCTTAATTAAATGGACCACGGAACAAGTCCAGTGTGACATATGGGTCAGATTCCCCTTATACAGTGGTTGCTTTAGACCCCTCTGGCAACTTAAAGGAGCCTTAGAATGGATATAAAAGCAGTATGGACCCACTGTAAGGTCCATTTACATTGTCAGAGCTTTGGGTACCCAAGAATCAAGCTGAGACTGAGAGATGCAGTTGTTCATATCCTGAAACACCCAATACTGTTGATTCCTTTTCAGGTATTAAAGCATTTCTGTGTGTTTTCTTTTAGCACGCAGCATCATTTTTTTCCCCCTGCTCAAGACATGAGGTATAATGATACAGTTGACATCAAACAAGAATAGATACCAAGTCAAAGGAATGAATTTGGTGATGTTCTTCTAATCTTGTTTCCATGTGAACAATTTTCCCCTCTCTTTAAATTATATTGTTCATTGAAAGCCTCAAAGGTCAGCTGAGACATTCCAAGAAAATTTGTACCTCAGAGATTGCTTAGTATTTTAATACATATGGCACAGCCCTACATTACTCTGTGTCAGCAAACTAGGAAAATGAAAGTGTTGGCCAACTATTACAATAGCAATGGTGTTGACCTTTTCAAACATATATCACCCTATCAGTTTTAGCCACGGGAGAAACTTGCTATTCACATACCATAGGTGGGTGGTGAGGTTTCATCTAAAAGGAATCTTTTCACTAGGACAGCATTAAGAACACAGATCTTCCTTGCTTTTGAAGACATCCTCGGAGGAGCAGAGATAGTGCCAAGTATACGTTTTTTTATTCAAGCTTTTCCCCATAGTGTGTTCTGCCTTTTGTTCATTCATTGTTCACCCCAACCATGCAAATGCTTACAGGCACCTGCACAGCTTTTCAAAACTTAGCTGAGACTAGTCAGGTGAGTAAAGTTGTTCAGCTGCCTGAATACTCACAATAAATAAGCCTCAGAAGCTAGACAATATTGGTATATGTCCCAATACTCGCCAAGGTATATAAACCCTTGCTTAACCTCAAGGTTCTTCGTAGTTCTGTTCAAGTTAAAGAGATTACTTAACTGCTAAAGCACCTTGCTGCAACAAGAGAATCAATAATCAAAGGTTGGATGATTTATTAATTAAGCCATTTTAAACATTGGGTTTACTTTACACAATATGCGCTATGTGATTGTTCTAGGACATTTTATCCAGCCTGGCCAAGAGAAACAACTTAGTCATTTTAATTTCATTACTGCTCAGTTGTACTTTCTGGTTCTCAGGCATTGGCTAGTTAAATGTAGATGTTCAGCTCAGAGAAATGGAGGGAGATTTGTACCTACTATCCTCCACAAAGTGCAAACCTCAGGAGTTTTTCACTTAAAAAGGAAATGGAAACTTTTCCTGTTTGGTTTTGGAAAGTCTTTATAAATCATGTAATTGTCTGAATTTAAGGGCTGTGTATCAATTGCAGGAGTGTCTTTTTGAAACGTTGTCAGAAAGAATACACGCCTCTTGGACTGTTTATAACAGGGTTAGATTGGGTTTGTGCAAGACTCAGCCAACAGAGGTTGATGCAAAATTTAGGTTCCACACTTCAGTTTGGACCCTTGGGCTAAGTACAGACAGTCAGAAAGTCTGAGGCTGAATCAGTTCAACCTTCACAGGTTAGTTTAAGCTGCATAGACTGAACTGATAAGCAAGTAAATACACATTCACTTTTGATTCCAGACATGCCTGCAGTGGCCCAGGCCAGAAGCCAGAGGTTGCTAGAGTACGCATCCCTGCTTATAGTTTCATAGTTTCATAGTTTCTAGGGTCAGAAGGGACCTGAGTAGATCATCTAGTCTGACCCCCTGCTATGGCAGGAAAGACCACTGAGGTCAAACGACCCCAGCAAGGTGCACATCTAACCTCCCTCTTAAAGACCCCCAGGGTAGGAGCCTGCACCACTTCTCTTGGAAGTTGGTTCCAGATCCTAGCTGCCCTGACCATAAAGTCGCGCCTCCTGATGTCTAGCCTAAATCTCCCCTCTGCCAGCTTGTGACCGTTATTCCTGGTCACTCCTGGTGGTGCTCGGGGGAACAGGGACTCCCCCAATACCTGCTGATCCTCCCTGACTAGTTTATAACAGGCCACAAGATCCCCCCTCAGCCTCCTCTTTTGGAGGCTGAACAGGTTCAGGTCCCGTAGCCTCTCCTCACAGGGCCTGCCCTGCTGTCCCCTGACCATGCAAGTGGCCTCCTCTGGACCCTCTCCATGCTGTCCACATCCCTCCTGAAGTGTGGCACCCAGAACTGGACGCAGTACTCCAGCTGCGGCCTGACCAGTGCGGCATAGACGGGGAGGATCACCTCCTTGGACCTGCTCGAGATGCATCTGTGGATGCATGACAAGGTGCGGTTGGCCTTCCTGACTGCACCCCCACACTGCCGGCCCATGTTCATCTGGGAATCAATGATGACTCCAAGATCCTTTTCCGCCTCCGTGCTGACAAGAGGGGAGTTCCCCAACCTGTAGGTATGGTGCCGGTTGTTCCTCCCCAGGTGCATCACTTTGCATTTGTTGGTGTTGAATCCCATCCTTTTCTCATCCGCCCACCCTTGTAACCTGTCTAGGTCAGATTGCAGCCTATTCCTTCCTTCTAGCTTGCCCACATCCCCCCACATCTTAGTGTCATCAGCAAATCTAAACAGGGTGCTTTTTACCCCCTTGTCCAAGTCACTGATGAAGATGTTGAACAGTGCGGGCCCGAGGACCAAGCCCTGGGGGACTCCACTGTCCACATCCCTCCAGGTCGAATATGATCCGTCCACCTCCGCTCTCTGGGTGCGGCCCTCCAGCCAGTTGGCTGGATCACTGCTTGATTGGAGCAGACAGCTTGGGCCAAGGTGAGCCTGCCCATGCTGTGAGGGAAGGGTAGTGGGGGGTAGTGCAAAGCATCCTGGGATGCTGGAGGACTGTGAGTGAACTTGAATCTGGAGGGGACTTGGGACAGAAGTTCAATAAATCATTTTAACTTAAATAGTGAAGTCTGATACTGCATCCATCCTGGTTTATCTTAAACCAGTTTGGGCCATTTTGAAAGCAGTTTTATGTGCACTAAACTTCTGTTGCGTTACAGATTTGAACCTTTTTCTGATCACTTTTACCGGTTTGTGCATCATTTCTGTCCCTAGCCTAAAAGCCTGAAACAAAGCCCATCAAAGCCAATAATCTTACTTCCCTGGTCCTTTTGTCATAGTGTCTGATGGGCCTGGGTGAGTCAGTAGCAATCTGATCCGGCTTCATATCTGGCCACTTCAGATGGCAGTGATCCAATCAGGAGCTCCGGACCGGGTTTCTGTCACAACCCGGCCGAAGCTTCAGAGCCGCATCGGAGATCCAGCCATAGGGTATAATGGGGAATTAACAAAATATCTACAATTTTGTTGCCTTTAGTCTGATTTGGATGAAACTTGCAGGAATTGTAACCCCTGATGATAGCATGAAATCTGCCAAGTTTCAAGAAGATAGGTGCAGGGATTTGGGGGGAATGGTACACCAAATTCTTGAAAGCCAAACATGTCATGGCTGTGTGTTACACCATGGGGTGGGGGAAGTCAAAACTGCAGGGCTGGTAGCTCTTACTGAGGCCACAAAGCCTGCCAGGTTTCAAGAAGATCAGTGCAGGGGTTTGGGGGTTACTGCACCCCAAGCTACGGACAAGCAAAACCCGGATGTGCTGCTTTGAATCCTGAAGCGCCCGAAGCTTCTCCGGATCCGAAGCTCTGTCCAAAGCCTTGCACAGCCCTCGTGTCTGAGCACTTTAATGTGTTTAACCTCTCAAACCTGCTGTGGGTTAGGGATGGGCTCCGATCCCCACCTTTACAGTGGGCGAGTTGCAGCGGAGAGGCTAAATGACTTGCCCAAGATCCATAACAAAGCGAAGAATTGGACCTGGATCTAACTGGGCAGCCCCTTTGCATTCAATTAGGCCTCCTTTTCTCAACATCCCAAATATCATCATTTGCTTCAGGGCAGCTAATTATTTTCAGGTTGTGTTTATGTGGATAATGTATACTTGCTGCAGAGCTCTCCATCTCCTGCTCCCGTCTGCCTGGCCTGTTCCTCCTATATAGCACTGTCTGTACTCTTGTTAAAAAGGATGAAAATGTTGACTGGTCCCTTGATTGATTGGAGCTCTAGGAGTGAGGAAACAAGCCACGCATTGCTTTTAAAGGCACTGTTCTTTGGGATGCCCTGTGTGACAGCAGCCCTGCGTGTTTGACATGCTGGAAAAGGACAAAGCAAGCTTTCAATCTGTCTGCCTGTAACAGTGTCTAGAATCAATACTACATAGTAGTAAGCAGTGCAGAAGCACTTGGAACTGAACGTGTGACCTGAAGTACTGATCCGGACTTATTAATCCTGGGAATACATTTACATCCCCAAGATAAGTACTTGTATCATTACAAGAGGACCGTGAAGGGAAAGGAGAATCATTCTTTTTATCATATTGCCAGCTATCACGCTGGCTGCTTTATTTTTCTAAATGGATATTTTATGGGAGGAGAGGAGGAGAGAACAGGAGGATTGGAGTGGTGGAATGCGCTGAATTTCAAATTATCCGAAGCACTCACAGAGCTGATGAAGGGAGACATGAAGGAAGCAGAAACACATTATAGCCTTATCCACTAAACACTAGAGGAAATACAAATTTACATGCAGAAAGTGAAGTGGGTGCATTTAGCTTTGCAAACAGGACAGCTTCTGCTTTAGGCTTCTTGTACATTTTTTCTGTGAATATTTTTTTAGCTTGGAAAAAAAAAAAGCCTGTTGCATACCAACATGCAATTCAATTGTGAGCCTTTTTTTTTTTTTTTTTTTACTATGTTCTGAATATTTCACATGCCCACCCACCCATGTTGACCTCATTCTAGCAATTTGGGTTTGAAGAATGTTATGTTTAGCCTGATCACTTTACAGAATCATCTGTTGTATCCAGCAGAAAACTGATAGAATTTCAGTGGGGCAGATAAACTGATAAAGCCTTTAATTCAGGAGTCCAGTAACTAATACCCTATAGACACTAAATGACACTGGAACTTGCAAAGACTGGCTGATGGGATCTTTGCATGAGCTTGTGATACCAGAGATAGATCCACTGGAAAATGACTCAGAAGTGAATCCCCAATGCCTTGGTATCCAAACAGTTCCATAAGGTTCAACATGCACATAATGTTATTGGTGTCATGGGTCACGTCAGATAACATCTGTCTCTCACACGGAAGCCAGGATACTTGGTCAAAGTTAAACAAACTGTATGGAGGCCAAGATTCGGGGTACGGAAATTATTACTCCTATCAGGCCTTGGGATACTATTTTGTTCTTTAATTATATATGAATTTGGCCCATTAAAAATAGCGAGCAATGTCTTTTATATTCCTGCCCTGAAAAAAGCAGCTTTTGGTTATTAGACCCGAACAAACCAATACTGCGCTAGTGCATGAAACTAAAAAAATGAAGTTGACGAGAAATTGATCGGCTGCAAATAAAAGTGGAGCTGACCAATCATTTCTTATTCCACAGGCGCAGAGAAATACCAAAAGCCAGCAACTGGCAAACAGACAATGAAAAGTAAATTAGGTTTCAGGCCAGATGGTGTAGATCAGAATAGTGCAAACTGACATCAGCAGAAAAGCAGTGTGATTAAGGTCAGCTAAGAATCTGGCTCGTTATCTTTATCAGTTTCAGGTGTTGTGTGTAGTAAAGTTGAGGCAACTTAAACCCCCACCCCCACAAAACCTAAACCAACCATTTTCCTTCAAGAAAATGTGAATATATGGACACTCTCGAATATACAGGCAGTAGGAGGAAAATCCCAAACAACAACCCTCCCCTCTAAACCCATAACAGAAAAGTTCTCTTCCAATGAAATCTATTAAATTTGTTGAGTAGTCTCCCAAGGGGAATAGTGGAAGCCCATCACCGATGTCATTTAGAAGTATACAAGCACTGCATTGGCACGTGTTATGGATGGAATAACTCTGCTATAGACAGGGAAGAGAATAGTATCCCTGCAGAATGACTGATAATTTAGCAAACATCCCAATCCAGAATGCCTAAAGATTTCCAGGTCTGATTCTCCTCTTGTCTTCTTTTTGTACAACTCATATAACTCATGTAAATACCTCTTAGATTAGGTAAAACCCACCCTGGGTTTACAGTGGACTTGTCTGTATCCCCTGCCTTATCAAAAAGGCCTCTTTAGGATTTTCCAGTGCTTGAGGTTGAGCTGTACAACTCCTAATTCACTGACAGGGATTTCCTTTTCAAGGACCAGATGTTTTTAGAGACTTCGACTTTCTTTTGTCCTCAGAGTGAACATGTAGGATTACATGCAGCAATGGCAGAAGCCTGTTGTTATAGCATTCATGTCCCAATTGGAGGGATTTTCCATCCAATTTTTGAAAAAGGGCAAATTCCGCATCAGCACTCTCAGTGCTTTGTTAAATCGCCAGGCCTATCCAGATGTGCGCCTTATTAGTTTTGGTTTTTTTTACCAATTTACCAATTTTGCTTAATATTGGGTTAACATTACAAATAAGCATTTAAGTAGACAGAGAAACACACTTCCACTGCATTAAATGAGTTAAACAAATGTTATTAATTATGCAGAGGCAGATTCATTGCTAATCAATTCAATTAAAATACTAATAGATGTATAAAATTAAAAGGAGTACTGGACAGTAGTTATCTAGGTGACAAATAGTACTTAAGAGGGAGAAACTTTTAAAGATTGAATTAGACATTTATTGTACATTGTACATCAGTTGATTTCTTCACTGTACTTCGTAACTGTGCCACAAGGGTTAGTCAAGCAGGCGGGTGTGATTTTTCACTACTCCACACATTCATTTCTGGTAATCTTATATTTCATTACTGCGCAAGAGACAACATGGCATATCCGCATGAAGTTTTATCTCACTAATAATGGTGGTGTATACTCCTGCCATAAGAAGTGTTGTCCATGGACACTTTCTGATCAGGATGCCTGTCTGAGAAGTCTCATTTTCAGGCCACTGTGAATTAATGAGGAAGACTATTTATTTTAGTTAATAATCTCAATGGATCTATTCGGCTGCTTCTGGGGCACAGAGATCTAGTGAAAGAAATGTGGTCCTCATCATTCAGAAAGACTGTGGTGTTCGTGTGGATTAAGCACAAACTGCAGTTAAAAGAAATTTCTGATGCTAAAATAAGGGCATGGTTGAGGATAATGTGAAGGAATAAGGGGCTGTATTGTCCTGCAGAGATCAGCTTTTTTTTTTTCAAAAAAGACTCGTTCAAGCTTTCCCAGATGCTGTGATAAAATACCTCAGCCATAAATATAAGGTGCTATCCTAAGAACAAGGGTGAGCTATGATCTTTTTGCTATTTGGCTTCTCTAAGGATACTGGTAAAAGAACCATTCAATGTCTGCTAGAAAGCTGGGTGATTTTTTGGGACACTTGCTCATGGGGAACTGGACTGAGCCCGTCAGTACAGAGCACTGGTCAGTCAGTAACACACGGTGGTGGCTTTGGGTCAGCACAGCAGACTTAAATCAGTGTTTTAGAAAGGAAAGATTGTAACCCTCAATCCCAGCCTCAGGACTGATCTTGTCTCTTTTCCCAGATATTTAATTACTCCATGTGTGATTTGATTATTCACTGAGTTGTTTCCTGTGAATGTTTTTAAGCATTTCATTTGCTCCACAGCCCTATCAGTGCTTTCCAGTTTTGCAATGCACAAGGGGTTAATGTATTTGCTAGCTTTTTTTTCCTTCTCCTTTGGTTTGTGCTGAATCTGAAGCCTGAAGTGACGATCAATGGCCCAGATTATTTCCTTGCTGTCAGCTATCGACTTTCTCTCGGTCTCTGGTATCAAAGCTCTTTTCCAAGGATGATGCTAGCAGGGCTGGTGGTGGGGGAGATGAAGAAAGTCTTGATAGCCATCTCCCAGTTCATTTCAAAGTACCTTTAATTGAATGTGCAAAGGGGAGGGGGGTGGGAATCACCTGATCATACAAAGTCAATGGAGAGATCAGGCAGGCTGGGGCTTGGAGATCTTAATGATAATTTCAGAAAAGTGGATTTTTTTGAGAGAGAGGATTATTTATTTATGTGATGGATTGTCTTTTCCTTTAACCCACTTCGAAAAACACTGGTTTTTAGCAGCAGAAGCCCAGGACTTTGCTAGTAACCTGCCATTTGTTGAAGGAACTCTGATTCTCTATGTGGTGTGACCTCCGCCTTCCCAAACTGAACATTGAGGGCTAGAAGATGCAATCCTTTTCACAGCCATGAGCACATCTTTCCCGGAGCCCTTTGCCTAGATGGTAAATACTCATCCACAGGGATTATGGCTGCATAGTTTAGCTCTTGCAAGCATGTGGCTAAATGAAAGTCTGCAGATTAGGTTGGAGTTCTTTTTAGCATTATTTTAATAGGGACAAATTCCCCAGTACTCTCTGCACAGTAACTGAGACCAGGGCAGAGTGACTGCAAATACCCACCAGCTGTGTATAACATTCTGCACTTAGCACTGGAGAATATAATGACAGAAGGGGCAGAGAATCAGACTGAATAGGAGTACAGAAATTAATTTGCCATTGGAAACAAAACTTCCCCATACATAACTTCCCCATTAGTGGAGCTAGATTTTTCTCAGTGGTGGCAGATGACAGAACAAGGAACAACAGTCTCCAGTTGCAGCAAGGCAAGTTTAGGTTAGATATTAGGAAGAATTTTCTCACTAGAAGGGTAGTAAAGCACTGGAACAGGTTACCCAGAGAGGTTGTGGACTCTCCATCCTTGAAGGTTTTCAAGACTCGGGTAGGCAAAGCCCTGGCTGGGATAATCTAGTTGGGGCTGGTCCTATGAGCAGGGGGTTGGACTAGATGACCTCCCGAGGTGTCTTCCAACCCTAATTTTCTGTGATTCTATGATTATTCCCATTTATAATGGAGTAATCCAGCATCTTTCACTGGAATCCTTTAGGGTTAGAGCCTAGGGTACACTTAAATGACAATTTACAGGGGTGTCATCATGGATTTTGGCTTTGTACGTGGTGCTATCATACTGCTACCCAGTACTCATCCATCTATACAGTCAGAGGAAAGCCAAGTGCACAACTTTCAAAGTGCTTTCTTTCCCCCCACCCCTACAGGAAATATTGTATGTGGTTGCGTACACTGAGAATACCTGCCTATGTTCCAGGGTAGTGCCGTAGAGGTATTAGATGTGAATGAATCATAAAGGGTTTGATGGCTGAATCTGGGCATGCTGTGATTTCAGTTTCTCTCCCAGTGGGTCTGAATTTGCTGATGCCTCAGGATGAAGATTTTGCTTCCCTTTGGGTTTCCATACTACTTGTCCCTCCATTTGGCTGATCTCATTTCTTATCCTGTGCCCATCACCACGGGATCTATAATTTCTACAGATGAAATCCTGAATGCTTTCAAGTCAGTGGCAAAACTCCAGTTGACTTCAGTGGGGCCAGGAACATTACCCAGAGTCCTTGAAGTCAGTCCAGAGTTGCATGGCACACAGAAAGGTTGTGTGTGGTGGGTCTGACTCAAAGGTTGGAAACCAGAGCAGGAAGCCATATAGACAGGTGGAACATGTTGTGGTGGCTGAGTCACAGGGCGAAGTGCAAATTGGAAGTCACCCTCAGATAGGGAGGGATGGTTGCCCTAACTTTTTGAGGTGGGAGAAGAGGAGTCTTTGTTTTTCCCTAGCCAAATTTTAAGTCATTCAGATGTCTTCTATTAATACTTATCTATAGTTTCCCAAGGACCTTTTCTTCAGGTGAGTGTTTGCTGGGGAAACATCCTTGAGATGTGCAGGGAATGCAGGCAGTACAAGTGATGGCTTTGGTGGGTGCATCTACATGTGCTATTAATGTGTGCATATCATGCTGGCGTTGATTGCTGCCAGGCGTGCCATTTAAACATGCCTGGGACTGCAACACGTTGAGCTGGATCAGAACAGCCCTGGCTGGCAAGGAGCCTGAGGAGGTCAGCCTGCCAGCCCGTGGCTGCTCTGATCCAGCTCAATGTGCTGTGGAGGGTCTGGCTGGAGTACGAGGGTGCTCCAGTGTGGGACTAGCCAGCAGGCAGCCCCTGCACTGAAGCACCCTTGTGCCCCAGCTAGCTGGGTCAGCATCTATATATGTGCTGCTGTGCATGAATAACTACATGTTTCCTGTGGCCTAATAGGGTTGGTCATGTAGATGCGAGACATTTACTGCCAAGCTAATTAGTCTCCTCCACAGTAAAAGTTTCACATAGATTCACCCAGTGTCATTTAATAAAAGTTACTTTTTGACTATATCTTTGCTTGTTCAGGAAAGGGTACATTCACTGTTGATGTGACTTGACTTCATTCTGCCCTTCTAGGTATAAATCAGAAATGCATCTATTAAATAGAATGATGCTATTCTATCCTGGTGAACTTGGTGTTGTAAGGTCAGAAACAGACCCCAAGGGCCAGATGGAATAAGAGCCTTAGGTGCCACGATGCCTAGCTTTTAGATCCCCTGTCATTGTCATAGAATCAGTGATAGGTGTCTTAGGCAGTGTACAATGAGAGCTAAATGTTTCTAACTGAGTAGGTGAAACCCTAAAGTAGTATGCTCAGGTGTATAGCAATCTAGACATGCTGAATATAGATTTGAGTCTTAAATCCTGCTTTACAGATGCCTTACTCAGGGCAGCACAGATGTATGGGCAGCACAGATGCACACCATGTACTGGCATTCACTGTTCTGATCCCTCTTCTGAAAGTAAGCCCCTACTTCTTTCTTTCAAGAAACTGCGTTCACTCTTTTCCAAGTTAGTGGTTAAAGCCCTGCCTCTGGGAGTAGGAGAATTACATTAAATGCCTGGAGCACAGAGAATCATAGAATCATAGAAAATGTGGGTTGGAAGGGACCTCAGGAGGTCCTCAGGAAAGGGACATCAGGAAGCCATCTAGCCCAATCCCCTGCTCAAAGCAGAACTCTACCAGTGGAAGATGACTAGTCACTAACTCTATTTTCTTTCCATCCGTTAATTTGTCACCCACCACGCTTTGTTGTTACTATTGCAGACAGGAAGAATGTCTTCCCTGTTAGGGAAGTCTCTTGCTGCTATCTCTTGGCATGGGCTCTCACCAGGGCTCCTCCTCCCCTACACCCTGGTCTACCACTCACCCAGATGATGTACTTAGGAATCACCGTTCAACTATGAAGAACTGCCTACATGATTTGCCTTTCACCCCAATATCTGGGTCTTTCACAGAGGCTATATCCGGTCATGTCTGTGCCAATTAAATCACAAGCAAAACTCAACTTAAATGATAACAGATTAAGTAACTGATCCTGTGCTGGTCAGATCTCACCTCCAGACCCAATACTGGCCAGTGTTATGTCCTCCTATGTCCTGGACCACCCTCGTCAAATGACTTCTCAGCTCCTGGTCACTCCAGTGTCTCTGGTTTCATCTAATGCAAATCACATCTTGAGAGACCAACTGTCCCCTTTTTATCTAGGCTCCCAGTTAATTACAGGGAATCCTTATGCCAAACAGTCCATCCAAGATTCAATCAATTTCCTTTCTGGTTTTGTGTTCTGTACTCACTAAAGCTCAGAGCCCTTTTCAACACAGTCCTGGCTCTGTTTGGGCACTTTCCTCATCTGATTTTGTCCCACAGTTTTTCAAGCCCAATTTTTCTAGTCCAGGTTAAGACTCAGCTCCCACACTAAGCCACTCTTCAGGCCTTAATTATCCCCAATTTCCATATGCACTATACCCAGGCTAGGTATCCAATGCTTGCCAGTTCACTTTCTCTTTCCCCCTTTTGTTTCTCTGTTTATCTGCTCTGGGACTTGCCTGCCCTCTGCCAAGAAAACTGGTACTCCTTTGTCCTCTTTAATGATGGGGCAATGTCCCTGCCAACTTGCTGGGGTTGGAAGTGGTGGTGATCACATGTGGCATCTCCTGTCACTTCTGGCCACTGGGCTTCACCGTACCCCTCATCAACAGCTCGTCCACACCTCTATGCTGACTCCAGATAAGTCTCCTGGCTCTTCCCCTTTTCAGGGGAAACGAACCACCCTGCTGCTCCCAGTGGTTTCTGTTTTAAGGAAGACTTGAACTCCCAGGGCCTCTTGGGAGTTTGTCTCTGCCTTGCCGGGCTACATCGTGGGGAGTTTAACTCTTCCATTGCCAGCCCAAAATTCCTCCAGGGCTGGGTGTCCATGTCAGGCTCACCCAGGCATAGCAGAGCTTGAAATAGACCCCTTGCTACAAAGACCATTCCCAACTATATCATCTCAGGCAAAGCTTGATCTAGCTGGATCTTAAAAACCTAGAAAAAAATCTTGCTAGCCCTCCTGCCACCCCTCTCCCCCAAAACCTTAGTTGAAATTGTTCATGATTAGTGGAGTCTGCCTTGACATAACCATTCAGATTTTTCTAGCTCCAAAAGCTCTGAGTGTTGGAGATGAATTCATCTTGAGAACAGATTTAGTAGATCAAGCACTGGAGTGGGCCTTAGGGGCCATCATTCTACTTTCAGCCTTGTCATTGGCCTGCTGGGTAACCCTGGACAAGTTGCTCCCCCTGCGTGTCTCAGTCTTTTCTTCTGCATAATAGAAATAGTGCTACCCGTCTCCTTTTTACAGTCCTTTGAGATCTTGTGATGAAAAGTCCTGTACAGGAACAGGCGTTTAGTACTATATAAGATATAGAATTATATGGCTCCCCTTCTGAGTTGGAAATAACCTGGGATTCCCCATCATTGGTTCTTCTCAGGAACAAACACCACAACATCCCTTAATTGTATGAAGTTACAAACAAAATTGGCAGGTCATCTCTTATTTTTGCGAAACTGGTTTGTCCATCTGTGATGCTATTAAATAGCACTAGGTCACCAAAGTAGTTAGCTCCCTGTCTGCTTAGTCTGGTGTGATTAATGTGACAGTTTTCACGTTCATATCTAGTGTTCTCCAGTCCACGAGAAATCAGTGGTTTTCCTTTGTCAGGTTCCTGGGAAGAACTCCCTTTTTAATGCTATACTGTTTGTCAGGCATTGTCATGAAAGTGGGAAAAATAAGTCTTTAAACTTATTATTAAAGTTCTTTCATTGGGGCAGAGATCAATAAGGCTGAAGGCATAATTCAGTTACAAGTGTCAGCGAGAGCTCACATGTTCTTGCAGTGCTGACTCTAGGTTAAGAATAAAGGAATTTGAGCCTGTTTTGAAATGTATCTTATAGGAGAGGGTGGTTCAGATTTATAATTGAACACTTCTTACACAATCAAAATAAAAGAGTATTACAGGTAAGGGCTGACTGCTTCTGTTGAAATCAATAGCAAAGCTCATGCTGAATTTGGCTGAAGTTCTGTCAGGCCAAAAGCTGGCAATGAAACAGTGATAATGGTCTGATGTAGCTGGAAAGCAAGCTGTGTTGAATGTTACAGCGACAATATATACACAACAATATACTTTGAGATCTTCAGATAAAAGCCAGTACAGAAAAGTGAAGCGCTTTAAAGGAAAACACGAGTGCTAAATCCTCAGATAAGCAGGAATAAATATTGAGGGACTTCAAGAGGAGTTGCTTGTACAGTATAGAATTTAATGCTTAATAATTAAACCAACACTGTACTGGAGTAAGTGAGGGATATACACAATGTTCCTATAGGTCCTCTCTCCTTCTGAGTACAAGCACAATACCCCTGTTTAGGACACGAAATAGCATTTTCAGTTGAATAATGAATTTTTCTATGTGTGCCAGTGATTCTCAACCACGGTGCTAGAGCACCCTGATCTCAGTGTAACACAGCTGCATCTGTCACATAGGCACATGCCATATTCTGAGAAAAAAACAGCAAAGGCAAGGTTATTCTCATTAGGAGTCTGCTTTGATCTGATCCAAAGCACAGTGAAGTCAATGAGGGAAGCCTTTGGGACAGCAAAATTCGCATTGATTTCAATAGGAGAATCTTGCCTTTGTATGTTTTAACTTGGAACAGTTTGAACCCAAAGCCAGAACTTCCCCTTTCCCCAGGACTCGGTGCCATTCCTGTGCATCGTGAAATATTTGGCATTGCTAATTTTAAGACAGCTTTTAAATTAACTCATTTTAATTAACTAATTGTGTTTGTTTGGTTTTTTTTCTTTTTTTTACTAGACCCAAGCATCTGCCTGTCCTTCCTCTTTTTTAGAACCTGAAGAGACATCCTTAAAATCACTGACATTCAGAATATTCATTACAGAATTGACCATATAACATGCTCTTGCTGACTGCTGATCAATTTGTTGTCCTTAGCATATTGTCAGTCCGGTCACACCTCACTACCTCTCCGCAGAAGCATCTCTATTTCCAGGTTTATTCCTGTGCTTGTTACGGTCATTAACATATAAATACATCTCATAAAGTACAAAAATGAGCCTATGATTATAGCTGTTACAGCCATTAACACATGCCATGGTTACATTTGATTATGAACCTGGCCCCTCTGAATTAATTGATAACACAGTCCAGTGGCTCTCTATATTTCCTTGCCTGATCGGAGCTGGCTTAGCAGGAGACCTAAGACTCAAATCCAATTAATTAATTAAACAGCAGCACTTCAGTCCTAGCTCTGCTGCTCTGCTTAAAAGTGCAACCATGTGTTAAATTTTACATTTTCAAATATGTTTAACCCCGTCATGGAAAATGCCCTCTTTGAAATCTGAGCTTCTGATTTTGAGAGGTGCCCTTGAATTTGACAGCTTATCATTTTGTATCTACAATTAATTACAGGTATAAAGGATGTGATTCAGTCATTTGACTGCATGCAGATCAGGTGGGTGGATGATTTAATAGTATTATTTACAGTCTCCATTGACACTCACCAGCAAAATTAAGTCTAACTGAATCCAGTCTGCTTAGGTTTGGAAAAAGTTACTGTGTTAGCCCACCGGTTAGGGTACTGGCCCGGGAGGTGGAGATCAACTGCAAATTCACACTTGCCTTGCGGCAGCATATTTACTTCAAAATCACGCTGAAATAGGCAGAGCAGGGACTTGAAGCTGGATCTTGCACATCCCAGGCTGTTAACCTTGTCAGCCAGCTAGATTGTCCCCTTTCCCTACAATTTTTTTGTGGCGACATCTCCCTGAAAAGTTTGGGCTTGGATGAATTGGCAGATTTGACCAAAATGAAATTTCAGTAAGAATATTCAGAGCATTTTACACACTCTGGGAAGAGTAGTGAAGGGTAATGTAAGGTGCAAAATGAAACCCCGCACTATATTATTATTCCACATACGCGATTTCACTTTGCATTTCTGCCCGTTTTTTTCCTGTTTGGACTTGACTGCATGGAGACACTGTTGTGCAATTTGGTTGGGTAAGAATTTAAAACGCACAAAGTATTCTGCGTTAAGTCTACCTGTGGTCACTCTCATTCCTTGCTAGCAGTGCCTGTGTGTGGCTCCCCCACTTCTACTTAACTCGCTTCCAACGTGGACTAAAAAAGTCACTTTTTCGGCGTGGGATAAGAATGTCTGCATGGAAAGCTATTGCAAAGTCACATTCTGAGCCAGCTACTTGTGTAAAGAAACTCTTGCTCTAGAGTGAATAAAACTCCTGATGAATGAACTGGATAGCAGCCTGTGATTAACAGACTTATCATTTGTGTGAACTGATTTTAGACTTTTTATTACTATGATGAGTAGATAATGAGCATGAGGAGCTTATTCTGGATTAGGTGTTCCAGTTGGGGCCCATACCAAGGGAGGCTGTTTTTCTTGGGGAGTGAATTCCTTGTGAATTGCCATCCTTGGAAGTTTATAAGAGTAGGTTAGACACACACTTATCTGGTCTGGGATGATCCTGCCGTGAGCAGGGGGTTGAGATAGATTACCTCCTGAGATGACTTCTACTATCCAGTGATTCCTAACAATAACAGGGAAAGCAAAAATGGGAAACAACAGGTTCTTCACATATGACATTGATATTTGCAGACCTGGCTGTAAAAATTCAAAAGAAGAAAACAAGTAAGAAAAAGGAAGGAAAAAATTGTGTAAACACATTTAATTTGTGAACCTTTGCAAGGCAGTTAATAAAGAAACCCACGTTTATATCATTTTAAAATCAGATTTCTTTCCTCATCATGCCTGTTTTTTTCTCTCAGATGATTACTGAATTTTTCCTTCCTTTATTCACCCACCCACCAGCTCTGGCACTCTGTGTTTCCAGTGGAGCATGGTTTGCTGTAATTTTTGTTATATTTTAGCGTCATTGTTGATTGTGATAGTAAAAAGGTATCCAGCAATGGCTAATGATCTACTAAAGAACATCTACTTGATGCTGTACAGCAAGCGGAATTATTGCCCTTAATATTTGATAGCAATAGTGTTTTAGGGGCCCTGACTCATAGCTGAGGACCGCATTGTGGTACACACTGCACAAACACATAATAAAAAAACAGCATGTGCCAACAAGACCTTACACACCTGAGCATCACGGATGTAGTATTTTGATGCTCCCAACCTTTGCCTCCTGTGCATCTCCAGGTGCAGTTATCATCTAACAAAGCCAAGGGCTGGGCTGGAGAAACAATGTGCCAAAAGAAATGCAGAAGGCGTGATGGTTTCTAAAATAATCCACCTGCTGTTTCAAGATAGATTTGAGTTTGGAGACCTCCCAAGAACGTCCCAATAGATAAAGGTTGTGCAGATTTCTACATTTCCTGTTGAGTACATTGAAACAGGAATGCTCTATCCATTAGTTTCCAAAGGAACTTAGAAGAAATCTCTCTGTATAGTATTTTGTGTCTGTGTCTTACAGACTGAGACATCACCTCAACAACTGCTGTTGGCTCTTCTTCCAATGATTCTTCATCTGGCAGCATGATAACATTATGTAATAATGCAAATGAAGTAATTCTGATTGCATTAGAAGTATAATATACTATTATTTGAATGGAGAAAAAAATCTACTGGTTGACTGTACCATACAGGAGACCTTGACTCTTCAGGCAAGTGTACACACCCTCTCCCCAGATATACCATACATGATCATCATCTAGTCAGGCCTTCCTCCCTTTAGAGTCTTGAAAGTGGGCAGAGAATGCATCTGGACGATTGCCATTGGCATTTCGGTCCCAGTCCAAGCGGTTTCATGAGTCACGCACTGTTCCTCTTCTCAGACAGAGAAGCCCATATTCTCTAGCCGGCAGTTCCATTTGCTCATGCCCATTTCCTGCCAAAGTAACCATTTCAGTGAAGGGGAAAAAAATCAAAAGGCAAAGAAAAATGAGAATCTTTTCATTAATTTCTGGATGCAGAATGAATGAGAAATAAATGAGAGCGCTTTAACAATAATGAGCTCAAAACCGAAAGATGGTGACCTCAAGGCAAGCTTCTTTAACTAACAACTTAATTATAATAAATTTGAACCCGAGAGCACTATACAAGTAAATCAATCAACCTTTGCAGGCGGGCTCATTAAAAACAGTAAAGTACCAGCCCAAAAGGTCAGCTTATTAACAAGGCTTAGCATTTTCCAGTTACAGCCTTTGTGGCTCACAGGTGCTGGGAGAGCACTGAAATTCTGAGGTTCCTCATGTGTCCCAGCTCACAAAGGACTGGCTTGACCTTGCAAGTCAATGAGTGCCCTAAGTTTCCAAGTTTGAATGGCCAAATCTTTAGCTGCTGTAAATTGGCATAACTTTATGGAAGTCAGTAGGACTCTGCCAACGTGCATCAGCTGGGGATCTGGCCAGCACAGGCTTTATTGAGATCTCTGCACCCTACAGGCTTGGATCCAAACACAGGAAACACTACACATCGTTTTATATCTGCCTTCCCCTCCACAAAGTGGAATACAGTCCCTTTATGCTATATGTACTGGTGAACTGATTTTTGCATCATAAATTAGAAAACTGGGCCTTATCTCTTCATTACTTACACCAGTTCAGCAGTTGATGGAGATACATTAGTGCAAAAGTGATGAGAGAGCAGGCAACCAGGAGAGCAGGATGACCTCCTCTCATTACCTCCAAGATCTCTGCTTAGAGGATCAAGCCCCTTCATAATTTATTTGAATTACTCTTCCCTCTCAGAGTCCCTCTTCCTCTCAAGGACTTTACATTTGGCACTCTATTTTGGCTAAAACAAGGTTAATTTGACCCTTTTCAGGAGTTTTATATTAACAGGCTTGGGGCCAGTTCCAAAGCATTTAAGAATTGCTGAACTATGTTGCACCTTCACCTTTCACATATTCTGCTTCATGGGAGAAGGAGTTGCCTCTCTATCCAGCCTACCTCCCATCATTGGTCATGCATGAGTGCCCTGTGGGGTATCTCCATGTCCCATGTGAGATGTGGAGGCATGAAGTGCCCAATGTGCAAAGGTGTTTAGGTGCCTTCAGACGTGGATAAAGAGACTTACTAAACCCTCCTAACTCCTATTGATTGAAATGTGTGAACCGACTTAAGTACAAAAGTGTGTTGGTAGATTCCAGTAGGGACCTCTCTGCCTTTTAGGGGTCTAAATACCTTTGAAAATTTGCATTAAACCAATTCAAGACTGGCTGACTTTTGATCTTCTACTGTGGTAACTCTATGGATTCAGGGGGGTAGAAACTCATCTTATGCCTGCACTGTTTCCCAGTGCTGCATAGGACAAATTTTCATAGATGCTATCATCATCATCTTTTTTGAGAAAGGGTAAAAGAGAATTCTTTTACCTTGGTGGTAAAAAAGAACAATTATCTGAACTACGGTACACGTGGATAGCAGTTTTCTGTGTCTCTTTGGTTATTCTTTCAGCTACAGTGTCAGTTTTTGGAACAATATTTGGAACAATTCCTCCTCCTACAACCAACTTCTGCTCATGCCTGTAATGAAATGATAGTCATCTGCCATCTATGACATCATACTCCATTACCATGGAAATTTGAGATAAAAATTACACCATCATTCATGACTTCTCTGAGGGATCAAGTAGCAGAAAAGAAGACTGGTTTCAAGGGAGCAGAGTTCTTACTCCAACAAAAATATTGGGTGATCGGTGTTGAGAGAATTTATTATGACCTTCACCTTGAGGTTTCCAGTGTGAATCATTTCCTTGACAACAGTGACTGATAGCTGTTTGCCATTTGCTGGCCTGGATGTCTGGTGGCCTTTGGAACAAATTTGTGGATCTCAGGTAAATTCCCAGTCAATGACTATGGGAAATAATAATAAAAAATATCTATAAAATATGGGCACTAATTGGCAAACTTATTGCCTTTCATAGCATAGAGACCAAGGACTTTCTGGGAATGAAGTCTGGTCTTCCTGAAAATGATTAGGGGGACAGTACAGTGAAGGTTATTTCGCAGGTTTTCATACTGTGCTTGTTCTGGTGATTGATGTAGAGCTTATATCTGCAGGTCTGTCAATTTATCATCTTCTACCAGCCAGAAATTCGAGAGAGAGAAAGAGGCCCCTATAAATACTGTTGTTAAGTAATTCATTATCACCTGCAGTGAGAAAAATGGATTATTTTTAATGACCATTTGTATGGTGGTAGGGCTTAGGGGTCCAAAGCAGTGTTTGGGCTATCATGGTAAGCACAGTATACACATATATTGAAAAGATGGTGCTTCCTGCCAGTGAGCTTTGTAGTATAACAGTGACGTTGTAGACCTGATGGTCCTGGAATGATGTTAGACGCAAGGATTTTTGGGGAGATGATATATTTTATTGGATCAACTGCACGGTTAGGATAAAGTTAGATAAACCTTTGAATGCAAGGCATTGTTCATCAGGTCGCATTTTCTGCTGGGGACCTGAAGGAGAATGCCTTGCATCTGAAAGCTTGTCTAATTTTATCCTAACCGTCCAGTTGCTCCAATAAAAGATATCATCCAAAAAACATCTTTGCCTCGCAAATGAACTTGCAATCCAGGTGACAGTGATGGAGAATCTATGAAAGGCTGAAGCAGAGGTGCTCAGTCCCTGGACCATGGAGACATGTCATTTGGCCCACGGGGTTCCCATGGGTCTGGAGCAGTTACGGGGGAGCAGTGGTAATTACCACTCCCACTATTTCTCTACTGTCAAATTTCCAAGTCCTGTATAGCTGGATCAGCCCCAGCCAGGCTGGCCTTGTTGTCACGGAGTGGGGCCTAGGAGTGGCCGTGATCCCACTAGCACCCCCTACCATGTCAATTAGGCAATTCAGCACCCTCTTATCTTGCCCGCCACATCTTGTTGTTATATGGTTCTAGAAGGGAGGCTGCCTTTGATCCCCTAATACGCGGTGTTATGCTGAACTATCCCCCATTCCGTATGAGGTGACTCAGTGCACCCCAGCCTTATGGGCAATGCGTGTCTCCTACCTCCCCTTTAGCATGCCCGAAGCCTCGCAGCTCTTCTGGACGTTATCAGGTCCAATTGCTACCTGCGCCTTGCCCAGCGCCCTTGGGCCTGGCACACAACCAACGCCCCTTCCCTGGCACCCCTGGGCTTATCGCGCAACCGGTGCCCCTTACAACTGATTAGCCCTACCGGGCTTACTAACAGTATTCTTCCCCACTGGGCCAGTGGCCTAAGCCTTACCTAGTCCCTCTGGGTTTGTACCCCCAATCTGTATCAATTAGGCTCAGGCGGCCTGAACCTTACCTGGCCCCTCCTAGCTCTTGTTAACTGTCTGTATCCAATTAGGCTCAGGCGGCCAGAGCCTTACCTAGCCCCTTTGGCCCCTCGAGGTTCTCACTGCCATGGAGCCTCTCTGGGGCTCCTTCCTGTCCGTACCCTCATGAGGGTTGGTCAACCATATGCCCCCCTTCTTAAGGTTTCTTCCTCTACATGTGCCCCACCTGGGGCCTTTCTTAAAATACGTGCCTGCTCCTACGGCTTCTTGTCACCGTCTCCGGGCTCTATATAGCCGCTGACTTGCCCTCACTGGGCTAGCTGCCTTTACAGCACCCACCCTAGGCTTTCCCTCATGTGGCTCCCACCTCTGGAGCCCAACACGGGGACCTACAGGCTTCACTCTGGTGCTAGGACCCTTGGTCGGGGTCCTCTGCCCTTCCTGGGCCTCTGACTATTGCCCAGACAGGGCTACCCACTGTGCCGCCTCGGCACTGAACAGCTGTGCCTTTTCCGGCACCGCTCGTGTGCCCACACAAGGCACCAGGAACCCCCAAGCTGCTGGGGAGCCCCTGTGAGGCCTCCTAGCACCCCTACAGCCTCACCCGGTCCTCCGGTGTTTATACAACTTAACAGAACCATAAGCCAAACAGCTGAAACACAACAATAAGCCTCCTGGCTATAACATAAAATCTAAGCCCCCCTGGCTGTCTCGCAAAGGCCTCCCAGTTAGGGTCCTCTCCACCCTCACCATGCTGTAGCTGCTTGGGTGGTCAGGCTGCAACAATCAATTCTGCTCTGCTCTGCTGCAGACCTCCTGCACCTCCGGCTGCCAGAAGGGAACTGCTAACTAAGGCTCCGGCCTGGGCTGTTTATAAAGGCCCGGCCCTGCCCCCTTCTGGCCATGTGACCAGCCTGGTTGCTCCGGCAACCACCACCTGTGCTGTCTCAAGGAGCTTCAGCGGCCCTTATTCCTTTGTAGGAACAGGGCACCTGCGTGACCCTGTGACACTTGTGCGGAGGGATCAGGCCCTGACTGGATCCCAGCCCCAGGTGGCTAGATTGGGTCCTGGCCAGGCCAGGCTGTTCCTGCATGGCTGAATTGGGCGCCAGCTGGGCCAGCACCACTAGCAGGATTGTACCCATGGACCAGATCTGGCCTACAGACTGACCTGGCACCGTTCATCCAACCCATGCAGGGTAAAGGTTGGGCACCAATGGGCTAGAGGATTTGCGTCTGACTGTTTCACAGCATGTGAAAATCTTTCCCAGGGAGAAAATGCTTTCTGAAATGCAGTAAGACAGCAGTGACTGCTTTTCACCTCAAAACAAAAGCTTTCTGAACAAAGAGTGAATTTACAGTGATGAGGACATGTCACCCTATAATCCATTTGACGGCTACCACAACACTACGTCCTTCTTGTCAGAAGCTGTGAGTCTAAGTGCTTTCTAGCTTGCATCTCCTTGTGGAGAATGATTTATTGCCAGTTTTGTTTTAAAGAAAGGGTTTCCCTTTCTGGCACAATAAGCTACCATTATAGAATCACATTATTATGCTGTTCCAAATACTGTTCCCCAGGGACCTTATACTGAGTGACTGTAGGGCTGTTAACCTACCCAATCTTGGCATTGACTTCCTGAAGGCAGGCAACTGATTTTTGTAGAAATCCTTTCACCTACTGCTCTGGCTTCCATTTAAGGAGCTTCACTTGCGTTAAGAGCATAGGATCAAGAGGTCCATCACTATAGAGAGGCTCCGGGAAGGGAACAAGAGAGCAGGGCAATGCAGAGAATAATACAAAAATATGGGAGCCCCATGGGTCTTGCCCCATGGCTTTATTCCTCCATTGCAGCTCTGCTTAATCTCTGACTTGGAAGAGATAAGGCTAGAGAAAAGGCTGTGGTTTTCTCTCTTAGAACAGCAACAGAAACCTTGGGAGCAGGTCCTGATTCCTGAGTGGAGGCAGGGAAACTCACCTAGTACTTTCCCCAGGTGAGCCAGGCTTGCTGGAGTAGAGTGTAGCTAATCAATGACCTAATGATTGGTGTTAGTCAGGGCCTCCAGATTAGGGTTTTGCTTCTTGTTCAATGCTACAGTTAGCATTGGCAATGAATTTAGCACTAGAGGTATGAGTTGGTTAGTGGTTTCAGGTTATTATTAGAGTTGGTATCAGTTTTAGACTCTACACTACATTTAAGTGAGACCAGTTGGTGGTTGCGGTCTAAGGTTAGAGCTGTGTTGGTTGAGGGTCTCTGGATGGCAATGACAGTTGGAGTCAATTGGGTGGCTGTAGCTTAGGCTGTTGTTTGGTGGCCATAGGCTATGCTTAGAATTGGAGTAGATTGTTAATCCTCAACTATGATTAGTGTGGGAACTCAGGGCTAGTTTTGGATAAGACCTGTTGGAAGCCATGGGCAAGGGGCAGAGTTGCTTGCAGATTCTAGGCAAGGTTTAGGGCAGGGGCGGGCAATTATTTTGGGCAGAGGGCCACTTACTGAGTTTTGGCAAGCCATGGAGGGCCACATGACAGGCGGTCCAGGGCAGATAAATATTAATTTTTAAAATTTTGTAGGGGCCCTGCGGGCCAGATAGAATGGCCTGGCAGGCCGCATCTGGCCCCGGGCTGCAGTTTGCCCACCCCTTGTTTAGAGTCATGATCTGTTGGAGGGTGACTAGTGGAAATGTTGGCTGGGACAGCATTTATTAGCTCATGGCTCCAGAGTAGGTTTAGTGCTGGGCAGGTTGGATGCCCCAGACTAGGGGTTAGTTTGGGACATTAAAAAAAAATCCAGGCCAAGAGTAACCTGAATGGGAGTTTGGAGCTTTAGGCTGTCATTAGACCTATGATGTTTTAGGCCCAGGGTGAGATTATAGGTTGGATCCATGTTGGAGATTCCAGGTTGTATGTTAGGATTGGGCCAGTTACTGTCTCTAGACTGTGGTTAGGTAAAAGAGAAACCAAAATAGGTTAGACAAAGTCAGGGGGCTCAGTGTTTCAGCAGTATGTTGTAAATTATTTTGTTCTCACAAAAGTGGGTGAGGGCAGCTGGGAGACCAGATGACAGATTCTTCTGTTCAAACACACTTCTGATGACAAAAGCAAGCCCCTTACTTCTGCAGCCCCAATTCGTTTTACTTCCAAGGGATCGGTAGTGCACAATCAGCGGCTGGTTTGCCTTAGCTCACTGAGATGTGAGTTAATCATCATTTTCACAATCTCTGATTTCTGTGAGTTATGGCGATTCATTACAACAGGTAGCTGTGGTCTGAGCTATTTGGGGTATAATATTTTGCACTGAGCTAATGCTTGATCAGCACGATAATTGATAATTACTGGGAGATCATCTTCTCCAGTCTGTGACAATTTCTGCAGAAGGGGTCACTTTCTGTCAGCCATTCCCATCCTGAAGAAGCCCCAAGGAACTGTATGAAATATATTGAGTTAAATATAGTCTCATTTTGCAATAGTTCAAGAAATCAGCTGCCAGAACAAAACATATGCATATGGGTGTGGAGTGAGTAGCTATGTTGGGCTGGACACATATGAGAAAGATGGAGAGGAGTTCTCTCATCTATCCAGAGTCTCATTATGAGAGCTACTGGCATACTTCCAACCTTGTCTGGCAGTTCAGTAAAACATACGTGTTGCAATACACAGCATTATCTTCCACTTCTGGGCAAAAAACCCAGCTCGCTTGCAATTGAGCTTACAACAGCAGACAGGATCACAACTGTAAAGGAGCTGTGTTGGCTACTGGTTATAGCAAGAGACTGATAATGAAGAGTCATGTGTTGTAGCCAACGCTTAGGAGATAGGGAGCTTTTCTGGTAAGAACTGTTGGGTTCCCTTCCTAGCTATGCCATTGACTTTCTGTATGTGACGCTGGACACTTAATCGTTGTGTCTCATATTTCCCACATTGAAAATGGGAATATATAGGCCACAAGAACAAGATGTTAGCTATGTGTAAGTCGCTTTGAGATGCTCAGATGAAAATGGTAATACTTTTGTGCTGAGCTGAGAGAGGGAGAGAGATGCTTCAGCGTGTTTACAGTGCATGAGAAACTCCATGATTTGTTGGGAATTTCTTCAGCTGGCTTCTCCCTCTCAGAATGGAGGGAAGAGAAAGTATCACAGGCTTCTTTACCCAGCACGCAGCTTGCTTAGCAGACATACCAGCGCTGAGTAGGCAAGCTTTCCCCCTCTCGTACTTCTGCGTACTGAAGCAAGAGCCAAGACTTCCATGTAGCATCAGTGGCAATGGACTCTGAGTTGGGAGTGATTTGATCTTGCGAAATCCACTCAGGCAGGAGGTCATTTTGCATCTATGAAATCAAGTCAGACAAAGGAAAACATGATGGACAAGTGTTTCCAGGCTCTAGAAAAAAAATCTTGTACGTGTAAGATAGGATCACCTTTTATTTTGGCTGCCTGTCTCGTTCCGGGAAGTCTTTTCTGTAAGATCTTCAGGCTTCTGCACTGATCTATTCTAAGAAGCTTAGATTTGTCTTGCTGTCCTCAGCAGCTCTCTGAATTTCTTTCTAGTGCCGTTTTACTACCTCCCCATGTCTTCAGTACATGTTGAAGTGATTCCAATTCATTTAGAATAACTGTTTTCTAATATCTCTGTTTCAAGGGTCTGATTCTGGTAGTAAATCCAGAATAACTGCTTCAATATGAATGGAGTCAATATGCAATTTAGATGGTACAACTCGGGGAAGAATTTGGAATTAGGATCCAACTTTTTTCCCCTTCTGCTGGCTGGCAGGCGAACTTTAAAGTCTCTCACAGCTTGGGAGCCTTGGCATGCCTCTGAGCTTTGAGTGGGATTTCTTGTCTGGAGGTGTAAATTCCTCTAAATAACAAGGAATCCCTTTAAAAAAGAATATCCTTCACTTTCGCCAGGAGAGGGAAGATTTTGAAGTTCCAGGACCACTCCAATCATTGCCTATTCAAACCTTGCTGCACAATGAATATCTTTCCAGGCACTCTGTTCCTTGTGGGAGTGAATTAAGGATGGGCAACCTTACTGGAATAAGCTAGGAACTGCTCATTCTCCACCTCGCCCACACACATCATGTGTCCTGAACTATTGCCCAAACTGCACACCAAACCAGAGCCAGTTTCTTTTTTGGGATTAAAAAAAAAAAAGGTTAATATTTTTCTTTTGTGCACTTTTGTGCTCTGGGACCCAGCTGGATACAGAAGCAGAAGAGCTATAATTTGATGGAAAAGGCTCTTAGAACATGTACGGCCCCACCTCAAAGCTGATATGACATTTCCAGAACAACTTTACCGAGCCGGGGCAAAAATTTCATTGACGCTTCTGGAAACTCCATGCAGGGAGTACAGCTCTTAGCTGGGGAAACATCTGAATTGAGTCTCTGAAGGGTTTGAAGTTAACCCATTACTAGATTAAACACTGGCGTGGGGATACTAGACGATCTGCAAAGCATTAGACTAGATACTCACCTGTAAAAACTGGCATAACTCTATTGATTTCAGTAACAGCTCATGCTAGATGAAAGATCTGACCATTTAGGTTCCAGATGTAGCTATGTTTGCTCGAAAGAAGTCATCAGCTTATTTATTACCATGGCATCATGGATATCTTTTACTCATCTCAGTGTCTGGAGACAAGCCAGAAGGTTACTATTGCTTTCTATTTCTTTAGAAGAGGCACTCTATTTCCATGAGCCTTTTACATAACACAACGTCTCTGATGCTCATCGTCACAGAAAGTAGCCAGCATCCTACAAGCTAATTAGATCTTCTGCCAGCTGGTTTAGTGCCAGTCATGGTCGCATCTTTTTCAGCGTACAAGCAGATCGGTCCTTTATTTGGAGATTTCCTTTAGCACTCCAATTTCGGGCCCCCTGCCCACTCCCCTCAACAAAGAAGTCAAAGGAAATTACAATGCTTTTTTCAGGTCAGGCCATAAAGAGTCTCCAGCTTCTCTCAGCAGCAACGACTTCCTTCAGCCTCCCCATCTGTCTCTGCTAGAGTATTTCCGAAATGCTCCCAGTGCAGAATCTGCCCCAGGATCTGATTCCCCTCGTCTGCATGCCATGGCCAAGCAGAGCTAGCAGCCCCTTCTGGGTCTCTAAGGGGTCTCCACACCCTGTCCCCCATGCTCGCAAGAATTTTGATTTGTGGAAGACAAATTCTTTTAGTCCCAGATTTTTGTTTTTCCTTCTCCAATTTCCAGATGGGGAGATTTTGGATACTGAGGGCATGGGGGAGTGCTAGGCTGAATGTGATAATGTTGGCTGCATGTATAGAAGTTTCAGTCTCTGCAGAATGAAGAACAGAAGTGGATGAGTATATAAACTGGGTCACATTTGCTCTTGAATGAAGAGCAGTTTGGTGCAGGAAGTGGGGTGTCCAGCTAAGCTGCATCTCTAACTCTGCCAGCTGGCTATGATCCTCAGGACACTTGTGAAATGCAAAAGTAAAATGGTCCTTCTCCCCATCACTGACACACTCCTCCCTCCTGTAAAGTGCCACTGTGCTGGGGTGGGTGGACAGTTAGCATAAAAGCTGGTTCTGCTGGCTTTATGGCAGAGGAGATGTCCCACGTTATAGCATGCTGGCCAGCTGCAGCCAGGCTGGGGAGAAAGCTGTCTGAGGGCACTGAGGCAGATAACCTGATTCAATGAGATTATAACTCCAGATCCCCCCCAACCTTAAGTATCACCAAAATATCCATGTGTCATGTTCCCCAGGGGCGCCTTCAAAGGTACAGACTTGCACTGAAGCAGTCAAAATGAGGCGGGGGCTGTATCACCAGCACGCCCACCTGCTCATTGCAAAAAACGGATGAACAAAAGATGTTGGGTATCTGCACCCCTAAATAATATTTTACCCCTTATCATTATTTGCATAGCTGTAGTATCTACTAGCCCCAGTCCAGGATCCGGCTGCCATTGCGGTGCGTACTGCAAAGACATGGACAAGCCTTACAAAGGAAGGGGAAGCAGCAGCCCAGTGTGGAAGTAACTTGCTCAAAGTCGCATCACAGGGACTGCAGCTCAGCTGCAGAGCTGAAGCAGGCTGTAATTGGCTCTTCCTCTGCAACATACGGCCTCCTGTTAGCACTGAGGGGGTTGACAAAATACCTGTTTCCAGTTGCAGGCTCTGTTCCTCTGTCTGGGTCCTTCTGCATTCCCCGGCACCATCTGGAGATGGTGGCACCTGGCTGAAGGAGTGCAGCGTGAAGAAGGAATCAGAGCAGCTTATCTGCCCTGTCTACCCTGAACTTCAGCTTCTGGGATAAGGATATGTATCAACCACTGCTTGCTAAAAACAACCTCTTTATTTCAGATGCCTTAGGATTATTACTTTTCACTGGAGAATGATTGGTCCCAGGCGATCGTGCAGTTTGGCTCTTGGGAGGCCGAGCTGAGGTGAACCGCAGAGCAATGTGGGGGTCTCAGCGCTGGCCTACTGAAGTAGGCACAGGTGCCTTATCAGGACTGCGTGGGGATTGGTGTCCTGCAGGCTGAATGGCTGAGCTGTGTTGGGGTTCAAGGCCAAACTTGCCTTAGAGCAAGGAGGAGCACAGGCACTTTGGGTTAGAGCTGATGCGTCTTGGCAGAGATGTGGTGGGGAAGTCAGGTGTAGGCCCCGCCAACCTTATGCCCAAGTCCATAGAGTGCTGCCCTCTGTCCCTTGACTCAACACCAACTCCGCTCCCTTTAGGTTAAAGTTCTTTTATTTCATTTTTTTGGTGAAAAGGGATGTGAAAAAATCCCCCACAGAAATCACTGAGCTCTGAGACAGCTTGAGCACCCTTAAGCACCAGATTGCAGTGGGAAAGAGTAAGCAGAGGTGTCAGATTTTCTCTTAGGGCAGCCACCAGCCTCTCGTGCCAAATTATATTTGACTTTCAATTTAAAACCCACGTAAAGCAACACCTAGAGCCAGCCATGGCAGCAGGGCAGCGGGAGTGTTCTGTTTGACAAAATGGCTCGCTCTATTTGCTTTAATTTCCTCAGCCTGATGGCCAAGTTTATCTGAAAGTGAGAAACACTCGGGGCATTTTTTGTTAGGCCAGCATTAAAAGAGTTTACTGTGTTGTGCTCAGACACCGTTAGGGCTTCAGGTGGCCTTAATTAAATAAAATAATGTGAGCGAACTGTGCGTCAGTTCAAAAAGAGCCAAGGAAAGTTGTGTTCCCTTGATTGAATAATGCTAAAGTCAAACATTAGTTTCCCAGCCTGAACCGATCCATTCAGCAGGTGTAAAGTTGAAGAAAGAGAGGATCATTATGTGGTGGTAAGCACTGCTGCAGACTTATGGGGAGGGCTTGTTCCCACCTGAAAGCGGTTAGGTGGGTGTTAAGATTGCTCGGGACAGGCATTTGTGGGTTGGTTGTGCATGTTTTCAAGCTGGCAGTGAGTGTGTTAGGTGTGAGCAAAGGGGCAGGGATCTTCGACTGCATATCTGCATTTGCTGCTTGCACCCTGCAAGCCTTTTAGAAATGCTGTTGGATGAAGGAAGGCTTAATGGAAAAGGCAATGAGAAAGCCTTGATAGCCCGAGGGAAGACATGTGGGTCGAGCTGGGGAGGCCAGGCTGCTCTCTCCCTGCCCACAGAAAAGCCTAAGCTTTTTCCAGTCCTCTTCTGAAACAAGCCATGGGTTGCCACTTCCACTAGATACCTGCTGTGGTCTGTATTTCTGCTAGATACCTACTGCGGTCTTGCGTCCAAGGCACTGATGGAAGGGAGTGGAAGGATGGGTGTATTTACAAAGAGCCATTTCTAGGTAGTTAAGCTAGATCACCAAAGGTATAAAGGAAAGAGTGCAGTCCTACATTAGGGTGCACGCTGAAGCCGCTGTTCTGGTCCTCCCAACACAGACCTTCAGACTTGCTTTGTAGGACAAGTAGAATTCAATTCCTTTACTGGCAAAAGCAGTAGGCGTTGTCAGAAGCAGGCGACCAGGGCTGGGGCAGCACCCCCTAGTTTCTGATACAGTTGTCATGTCGTGATGGAAGTGGCTGGCTTGTACTCTTTTGCTCAGGTTTGTAACTCAGCAGAGACAGCACAGAGGAGCCAGCACCAACCATATTACTCTTCTGTAGCCAAAAACCAAATAATTGCTTGTATGTGCCGGTGGTGGCATTCGCAGAGCTTGCTTTAAGCAATTCTGAGCACCTCTTTTCCAAACTCAGAATGCAGTGCTTTTCATCCCACCCCTTCTCTTTTCCCTACTCACCGTGAATGCATGTTCACCCGGGGGATGTCATGATCTGGAAGTTTGGTTCAATCTGATTTCTCAGTTTGAAATACATGGAAATTACATCTGTTCTTTGCTGTGCATAATATACAGAGAACAAAATTGCTCTACAAACTTACCTGGCACCTGGAGATTTTCTATGCAAAAACATTCGGATCAAATGGCCAGGCTAACCCCTTTGTATTTGTAGGACTTGCTTTGTTCTCCCTAATCAGCGTTACCTTCCAGCCTTTCCTGTAGTATATTTTGCACAAGAAATGAAAGGGAGTCCTCAAAATAAGGAGGAACTTCTATTGCAATTTGTAAAATGAGTTTAGAACCAAAATGGATGATAACTGTTTTTCTGGAACGATCAGCTGAATCGATAGGAGACTGACATTGGCCTGATCCATTTTGCATTTGCTAGCCCAGAAATAGATGATGCTTCCACAATGCCCAACACTTGAAAAGCCTGGCATAACTAGGGTAAATCTTGTAATTCTTTTCTTGGCTCTTAGTTGGATATGAACCTTGGTGTTTAGCCCATAGGAAATAACATTCAGATTATAACCAGTGTATAAAGAAAGCGGCATTCAGATGTCTGTCTGAAAGAGGCTGTTTACTGAAAGTGTGCTGGCTTCTGCACAAAGCACGAAGATGCTTCTGCTTCTTCCAAGGAGTTTATATGCTAGCTGAGGCATGGTCAAGAGAACGTGGGTAGCCCTAATCTCTTTGAGGATGCTTCAAACTTGAGGTGTTGGAGCAATCCAGATAAGCTCCTTTCAGCATTTATTATCACTTCTGTGACCGGGCCTTTTTTTCCCCCAGTGTCATTATCTCGGTTTCATTTTGTGAATGGCGATTTGAACAATTCATCACTTGCAAGAATAATAACAAAACACAAGAAGGAAGGGAGCCCAGGATAATTATTAAATGGCTCTTCAGAGCCCCCAGGTTTTTCATGATTGTGCCCTGAGCTTGCATCAGAATATTTAGACTGCTCTCCCTGTGCCATCTATACTGCACGGCATAGCTGAGTACGGCCTGGGGTAGCGAAGCCATCTGAGCAGCTCCAAGCCTATCAGACCATGTCATGCAAAATGTGGACTGACTACTATATGCAGTTGTCTGGATCTTATTTTCTGTGGGGCATGAGTCTGTCGCACATATTGGGTGACCTGAAAGTCTCTCTGCCTGTTAACAAAACCAGTCGAACATTGCTTGTTAGGGAGTCAGGTTTTTATGACTCATTATTTTATTCCTCCCATTGCACTGCCTGGTGAGCTCAAGCAAAGCGCTTCACCTCCTGTCTCCCCAAATGTGCCCCAGCTCCCCTAGCTGTAAAATGGGGATAATGATACTGAGATCCTTTATGAAGTGCTTTGGTATGTAGGGGTGAAAAAAAAATGCTGTATTGGATCCAGGGACTACCGCTGCTACCATTCACAAGGAAAGGAATTCTCCTTATGAGACTAGTAGCATGCTCTACCCCACCACTTTAAAAATGCACACACATTAGCATTGTTTTTCCACCTTGTTCCTCTTCTCCACCCTTATGTCATTCCTGATATTTGCAGTGGGTGGGTGGGTGGGTGGGGCCGCAATAACAAAAATTACAAGTATTTGAAAGGCATAAACACTACTGGCTATGGACATGGATTAGGAACTGGAAGGTATGGAGTCTCTCTGTCTCTGAGGCCTAAAATCCTCTGAATCCCCTGACTCTGTACTTGTTGACCATTTTAACACCCCTCCCTTAGGCCTGTGGTTCCTTGTTTTCCACTTGCCCTCAATTAAATTGCAAGAGAGGTGTTGGGTGGGTCTGAACCTAATTTCACAGCCAGTTTATTCTAGGTCTCTGTTGCAAGGATCTTGAGACTTCTTGCCTCCAGGCTTCACAGGAGAGGGTGTGCAAAGAGGTAGCACACAGATGGACTGGGGGAAATAACTAAAAGGGTGAAGTCACTTTCCCATCATCACCTAACAGCGAGTTTTATCTTATTGGCAGCAGTGACCTACCTTTGCCTACTACTTGTAAAATCAGTCAGCAAAATACAACAAGCCTGGCACTGGTGTCAACAGCACAGAACCACAAAGCTGCAGGCATGGCTTTCTCAGAGTTTCTTGTTGCTGATTTTTTTTTTCTCCTTCCAACATGCTGCTATAAGAGCCAAATCTTGGTGTGAACCTTTGGTCCCACCATTTTTAACACCCCTGTATTTCCACCTTTGGAGGAGGCATTGCCAATTCTCACCTGTGTTAGGTAGCAGCGCAACGATGCCATCATGAAGGCACCCCTTGTTTTTTAAGCCTTCAGATATTTTTCCCATAAAACTGGCCTGTGTATATCATGCTAGGCTCTGTTTTCCATAGGAATTAGGGGCCTCAATAACATTTTTTAAAACTCTGCCCCTTTCTCCCCGACAGAAGGGTTGCAAGAATAGAATTTCAGCTGTAGCTCGCAAGCAATTTTGGAGGATTGAATACCCATAGCACAGCAGTGGGTTTCAGCTTCTCCTGAAATCTTATCCCCTGCTGGACTCTGTAGCTGCATGAGTCAGGGTTACCTCTATCTCATGAATGAGTTGTTGGCCTCTTAGAGCATTTTATTTCATTTCAGGCACGTGCTGACAACTGGAGGTTGATGGTGGTGAGTGAAAGTTACTGCATCTCTATTAATTGCACTGTACCCAGAAGGACGCTTTTTTTCTATTAGTGGGATCCCTGCCGAGTTTCAATATGGTGGTCAATTGGTACTTCATGGCAATGATGCAGCTTATTGACTCAGTGAACATAGGCGTCGTGGACCTCTTTAATTCCATCTATCAACAGGCCCATGTTCGAGGAAAGTGCATTATGGAGGTATCACCTGAGATGACTTAGCCTTCTGCCCACCTGAGCATTCATAGCAGACCCAGATGCAGCCATTACAGGATCTGCTGACACTTCAGTGCCTCTGAATCCATTAGGATCTTCTCAGCTGTCCAGATTTGACACACTCCCAGGGAGATGGTAAAATAAAGCCAGCACATTTAGCAGTATGTCATTTGCCCTTTGATATGTTGGTCTCTCCTGCCAGGCTAAGCTCCCACTGTTGGTGCACTTAGCACAAATGATACAGCTCATACTTTGCAAGCTAATGGGGTATGGGCAGGGTGGAATCCCAGGTAAACGCTGCATGAAAGCAATTATATTTCCCTCTCATTTTCTCCAAATGATACCAAGAGCTGTTCCAGAGACAGTGGGAAACCTGGTCAGATTACTGGTTTTGCATACATCATCTGGCAGCTGTAGCTTTTTATTTCTGTTTGGGCATCATGCTGATTTCTATGAATACTTTTGAGTATTTTGAAGTACTTGACAGAACAGTTCAGATGTGCAATTTTCTGACCCGAAGTTGATCAAACCGTGCATTTGCATTGTTTTGTCACGTGTGATACGTAACAGGTCACCTGAATTGCTTGATGTGGCCTCTGCTCTCTGACAGAGGCCTCTTAAACAGGACAACCAATAGTAAAATGCATTGTTTGCAAGTAACAATGGCCATTTATGCAAAAAACAGCTACTCCACAAGTATTATCTAATTTAGGATTGGAAGGGAAGTTCAAACTTAGCTTATTTAGGATTCAAACACCTGTGGATAGTAGTTTATTTCCCCAGGCTTTTTGCTATAAGAAGGCTGCTGACCTCAACATATGGGACATTATGCATAACTGCCCTATAGCCAGAGGGTGAGATCTTATGGCATCAGACTCCTGAAACAATCAGTAGAGCCTCGCTATAACATTTACAGATGTATTTCCTTATTTTTCTTGCTCCTCTGCCCCTTCTCCAGGATATTTCACCGGGCCGATAAACAAATCTCTCCCCTTTCCAGTGTGGCAGCTGCAGCCCTGCCTCCTCTCGTGTGAACCTGCAGTCAAGCCAAGTCTGAATGCTGACTCTCTCTTCTCATGTCTACTGACGGCCTTGCCATAACTTGAGGATTAACCTCTCTCTGCAGGATGGAGCTGAAATGCAAGACCTCTTAGGAGAAATACAAATCTCTTCAATATTAGCAAGGGGAAGAGAGAGGCAATGTGAACCATTTATGCACATGTGTTTTTTGTTAGCTGATTTCTCCCACACCCCCAGTGTCAAATTAAATCTGTTTAGAAGGTTGCAAAAAGCAGGTGAACAGTCATACAGTAAAAATCACATCACACCTCTTACAAAAATACATCCCCTTCTTTCCCCTCGCAACTGTAGAAGCCAAGAATTGATATGAAGTCAGCAGGAATGAAGTACAATTGGTTTCCCTAACCACTTTACATCCAATGTGTAAAGCAGTCCAGATTTTCAGAACGGATGCTCGTAGTCATGCATGCTCTACCTGATAGGGAAATACAGGAGTTTGGATCCTCAGCTGGTGTAAGTTGGCTCTCATGGAGCTATGCCAAGTAATGCCACCTGAGGCTCCAGCTTCGCAGGTATGGGCATACAAATCAGGTATTGCTGCAAACATATGTTGAGGCACCTGGATGACTCCCTGAGAGGGTGAAACACAAATGTAACTTAGTGTTTGCATATTAAGAGGTCTGTGCACTGATGCATGAGTGCATAATTTGCAATAGGATTTTTTTTTTGGGTGGGGGGGAGAGAAGAGTGAGGAGAACAAAGCATATTTCCTTTAGGAAGATTAGATCCTGAGTTTGTCATGTGCAGATGGTTGCCTAGAAACAGCAGACAAGAATCCCCAGGGTCAGTTGTATTCATTGTGGGTCACATCATTTGGTGATGTAAATTGTTCAAGTTACCGCTGACTTTACAGGAACTATTCTGATAGACACCAGGCAAAGCGCTGGGTCTTGTGTGATTCTACATCCAAGACCATGACTCTCCCGGTAGGGTGGAAACAGTGCTGAGAAGACATTGGTTCGATTCGCGAATGAGATTTAGAGACATACAGGTGCTCTGGGAATGTGTGCGGCAGAGAGGGGGCTTGAACTTTCGTATCTTGAATCCTAGTTTAGTCTTTTAATGACAAGACTTTTTCTCTCATCTTCCCAATTTAGACAGCTATTTTCTGGAATCCAACATGCCCAGGAGTCCAAATCTAGCAGTGGAGTGATGATATGTCTTCACTGTACATGTTGCATGTGAAAGAAATGGAAAGGGGAAAGTTAGCCAACCACCTCCTCGGTTTCCAAATACAGGAGCCATTTCTGCAGAGCGACCGTCTCAGCAGTGCCATCTGAGATGTAATATCTTGCCTTGGAATGATTCACTTGGATGGTTCTGCACAGCACGGAGGTATGGGAATTTTGGAAGGTTTCCCAATGGTTTCTGGGGAAGATCACCACCTCGGAGCGGTTATGGTTCATCATGTCTGTGTCCGGATCCTCAGGCAAAGACCATACCTTCAGGCATAACAGGCAATGAATTATAGATGCATTGTTAATCTTCACTCCAAATGTATTTTATTGGCTTGGGTCGCATAACTAGCATCACTGAACATCTGCCCAGTGCCAGCAGAATTTCCTTCCTTCCTGCAGGAACTGATGTCCATTTGCTGCACGGAGATGAATGTGTTTATAACAGAAAGAGAAGAACTAGGCAAATGACCTGAAAGGTTGGTTGTTGTTGGGGTTTTTTTTTTTGTTTGATTGATTTTTTTTGTAAGCACAAGTGTGTGGGTGTGCATTTTGTACCACAACAGGGAGTTTAATTTTCTTAAGGCTCAGTTCTGGATCTGGACTGCAAACTTAATGGCTTGCCCAGCTCCATGCTGGGCAGAACCAGAACCCCAGACCTGAAAAGTCCTGACACTTCTTAAGCCAAGCCAGGTTTAGATGTACCAGGAACATGATTTTGATCATCAGAGTACTCTTGCACTCTTTTCCTGGTGGTTGCACTATCATGACCTATGGCTTTGTGAGGGCGAATGACTTAGCGTCTCTGGTACCTACATTTTTGCAGCTGTAAAATGGGGGATGCAATGGCAGTAGTAATAATTACAGCAACACCATTTTGATTGTCGACAGCATCTGCCACTGCATTCCTGCCTCACTGGCATGTTGTGATGCTTAATTAACTAATGTTTATAAAGCACACTGATGTGCTATGCAGATGAAAGCTGCTCCAGCGCAGAAGTGCAAAGCATTGCTATTTACATAATAAACTGTGTACTGTCTCTTTTGCACGGGATCAGATGTCAGGCACGGTGGGCCTGGAGTGACAGCATCATAAAGCGAAGCCATACGGTCCTGCTAATTAAAGAACACAGACTGTGAAGGGGCACATAAATTCAGGGACAGATGTCGTATCAATCCTCCGCACTCTGAGAGTCCTCAGGACTAAAGATCTGACCTGTATTTTTTTTCCCCAGTGTCTGCTCCCCAAATTCATGTACTTGTTCCTTGCAGGCTTTTGGGGGGTGGTGTGCTTTTCAGTGTATTTTGTCTCTCAGAAGCATGAATAAGTAAATGGTGCCTGCCCTAGAACTTGCTTTGGGACTCTGAATGACGGTTCAGCAATGTTCACGTACCCCGTGCTCATGGATTATTGCCTGGTAGCCAGTTAATGTCCCAAAGGAAACCTCTTTAGGGGCAGCTGGTGCCCCAAATGTGATCCAGGGATATGCAAACTGGGAAATACTGAGTGGGACCAGGGAGATCTTATGAGCTATGAAATACTTGGTTTATTGTAACAATAAAATAAAAAATGCTGTGGAAAAACTGGAAAGGCTCCAGATTTCAAGGTCTGGCAAGCCTGCCTTACAGTAAGAGACTTGAGCCACTCCAAGCAGAGACTGGCTACAAGGCCCTTCCTGCCTTAGGCAGGGGTTCGACTAGGTGACCTCTTGAGGTCCTTCCAGCTCTACTTCTCTGTGGTTTTTAACTTATGTTTTCTATACAGTCCATAGGTATCCATGTGGAAAAATGATTTTGAATGGTATATAGCCCTATTAAAGGACTGTCAAAGTAGAGTGAGATCCAATGGCTGGCCGCTGCAGGGAGATTATTTCATACTGAAAATGTTACAAAATTTTAACAGTGAGGTGAACTCAGTATTGGAACAATGTACCTGGGAATATGGGGACGTACTGTCACATGAAGTATTTAAATCAAATATGGGTGTTGGTTTACTAAGGTAATGCCCCAGCTCCACAGGCAGGTAAGGACTTCAGATAAAGTTTGTTGGGTAAACTTCTACAGACTGTGCTGTGCAGGAGGGCAGACTAGAACAGATCATGACTGCCCTTTCTGGTTTTAATCTATGAAAATAGGAAGTAGATTTTAACCTAGAGCTTCACTGAGGAAACAAGTGAATAGACATAGCTTCAAAGGGCCCAGCACAAGAGTCACTAGGTCCCAAAGTTTTGCTGTGGAAAAACATAGTGCCCAAGCCTCAGGCAGGTGCATCAGTAGGAGCAGGAAAGATAGGACATGAGGATTATTTTTCTTGCCTTTTGCTCTAATGGAAAGGATGAACAAAACCATCTTGCCTGCAAGTCTGTGAGTGCACAAAGTGCTCAAGGCCATAATCTGCAGAAATGGGACACCCACTGCATGTGTGGATGGGGCACTGTGCCACCCTCCTCTGCCTACCAATTAGCCACGTGCAACTGGAGCATACACACTGGCCATGCACCCAAAGGTTAGGGACCTACTTAAAGGGTGAAGCAAATGGTTTTCATGGTACACTTACAGTGTGCAGAGCTGATTTTGCGTGTCCCACCCCTCAGCACTGATTGGTGGAGAGGCCCCTGTGGAAGGAGGGATGAGGGCAGATGCTTTCTTGATTGCTGGCTGCCCTTCATGCCCCTTGGTGCTGATTGGGAGTGAGGCCCTGGTAGGGGGAGGAGGGATAGGGGGCAGCTGCTGTCTTGTCTGCTGCCCTTCATGCCATCCCACCAGCTGGTGTCTTCTTGTGGCAGCCACTGGGGAGCCAGCATTTTATTTTTAATACTTTTTTTTTTCTGTTGTTGATTTTGTGGATTTTGTGGACAATCCCTGATTGAAATAAGTAGGTCCTTACCAATGGTGTATTGTTTCTCTCTGCACTGTCCTCTGCTATTGGCTATGGCTTGATTGGCTCTACTATTGGCTATGCTGTGGTTGAGCTCACTCTTTGCACACAAGGTCTAGTTTATCAAATGAAAGCAAAGAAAGGAGAAAGGATGGGGGTGGGAGAAGACTCACCCATCTACTGATGAGGTGACTTTATATTGTTGAGTCCTATTTTTTCCTTGCCTATCTCTGGTTTAAGATATTCCTTCTGGTTTGGATGATTTCCAGTTTTTAGTATCGTATATTTTCTCTGTATCTTAATAAGAGGCCTGAGAACCACCTTTGGGACTTAGTGGGTTTGGAGAAGGAGTTGCTGTGATGACTGATCGATACAGAACAACCAAAGCGAGGATACCTTTTGGATAATGGATGCTCAGCTTTGCAGGACATACCAGCTGCAAGAGTTTAATTTCTAACTAGTTAAAGATCATTCTTGTGAAAAATGAGTTCCCATTTCCAATCTATAATGAAAGTAAAATAGTGCAAAGACAGATGAGTTAACACTCCTAGTAATCTGTTATATAGCTGGGTGAGAAATAAACCTATTTGTCTTTCCCACTCGACTGGCTTTTCTTACATAAAATAACTGTATAATTGTCTTAAACCCTGAATAGACTGTGTAGTCTGGAGGAGAGAGATCACTCCTCCTTATGTTTCTTGTGTTTCAGCTGGTTCACAGCTGGTCCTGGAGAAGAGAGCAAGGTTATGTGTGTGAAGGGAATGCACTGGGAGCCTATTTCTCATGGCCATGACTCTCTTCCTGTCTGTGGGATGCACTGATTGTCTGGAACATATTTGCTGGCTAAAATGTGGGATTTTTGACGTCCTATTGCTGCCCAAGCCAACTTGAGTTGTCATCTGGCTTGTGGTGTTCAGACAGTGTCACGTACACTTCACATGCATTTGGCACTGCAGTCTGAGCTGTGTAGCAGATACCTAGCTCTTAGATATTACGGTAAAAAGGGCAGTGTAAGAGTCAATCAGGAGAAGACATGAACTTCTGCAATGTCCTTGGCTCATGGATTGACTTCGCACTCACGTGGTGAAAACAACTGGTTTCTCAGTTTGGCCCAATGAAAGAATTCATTTTGGGTTGAAACAAAACGTTTCTATTTTGGAGTATTTAATTTTTTTGTTTCAAAATGCACATAGTTAAGAAATAATATTGAATTTTTTTTTAAAACCTCAAAACAAAAGTTTTGAAACCTTTGGGCACTCATTGTTGACCAGCAGTCACCAATAGTTTTGGCCCCTTTTCAATTGGCTATTTGCCCTTCTCACCCGCCACCCAATCATTCAGGTCTTTTCAGAGCTGCCTTTATCACTTGCATTTTAATCTACAGAAAGGAGCAGTAAAAGCAGTTATTTCAATAGTGAACATTTTAGAAGAGGAAGAAGAAAATCGGCCAGTTGATGTCACTTCCTCCCTTTTAGAAATTAGAAATCAGGCCTAATCTCTTCTGAATCAAATCAGCACCTGAAGCTTCGCACAGCCCTACTAGACTGCATGGCTTTGAAGTTTGGATTTATATTAAATTTTTCAGTCTTTGATTTAGTGGCTTAAAACTGGTTGTAGTTTAGTACTGACTGGAAGTATATAGTTTTGAGAGAGAAGACCAGAGATGCCAAACCTGAGGACCTGGGGCTTACACTGGGCACTGCCCATGAAGGTGTTTGTTTTCTGGGAGAAAAAAAAAAAAGAATGTCTTGTCATTGTTGCCAGATGAGGTTCTTTGGGTAAATCTGATATCTTTGATTAGACAACTCAAATAGTTGGAAAAATTCTTCTTTGCAGGCTTTTGGGTATGAATACCCTTTGTCAGGGTGTGGTATCTGCCACTGAACTTGGAGGAAAGAAGAGAGGCTATAAAAAGGGAAGAGTTTGGAGGAGACACCAGGAAGTTAGTTGGCAAACAACTAGCTTGGATACTACCTGAGGTTGCACCATTTCAGTATATAGTGCTTATATTAAAGAGCCAGTGTCGTTTTGGAAACGACATCCTCTTGCATTATTACTCAGCATGTGGTTTGTGAAACAATTAGAAAAATACATAGGAAGCCAGCCCGGTTTTGTTATTATCTCCATAACCTTTCCCTGGTGGTCCCTTCTTGGATTCTGCTGCTGGGGCATCATTAACGGATGCTTTTGGGACTGCATTTTTCTTTGCAGGGTAGCTGCTTTAGGTAATGCTCATCTTTCTAAGTGATGGCAAGTTCTAATTGGAGAGCGGCAGAGCTCCAAGGACAGTTTTCTGAATCTCAGTCAGGTCACTCCCCTGTAGATTAGTGAATGAGCAAATACTGTACAGCTCTGTCTTCATTATATAATCCCAGAAGTGGGGAATGCACAGTTTCTTCCCTTGGATTAGCAAATGAAATTCATAATGCTAAAAGGCACAATACAGTTCAACAAACAAACATGCTATATAAGCAGACTTGCAGCCGGCTTCACGTTTAGATATTTAGCAAAGTGGGGGGTGGGGACAACACACCACACCCTCACAAAACTAACAAATGTGCTTGAAAAGGATTTCTGTGTTTTACCAGCATGTCCTTCTGCTGTGGTAACTATCCGGTGACTAAAAGCAGGCGTTGCCTTGCAGCAGGTATTATGTGTATCTGGGAAACCTGCCCTTGTTTGTGAGGGGCCATGGCCTTCAAAGAAGGTTTGATTCGTTAATCCAAGCGAAATATAAAGCAAGTCCCAATAACTGAGGCTGATACAACGCCATGGCTGTGAGCAGTGAAGTAACTCCACTCCAGACTTAGATGGTAGTAAAAGCCAGAGGAGTGCTGTCTAGGGCTGCGTGAATCTTCAGGTGGTGATTCGAGTCAGAGAAGATTCAGCCCGAATTGGTGGCTGAATCTCCAAATCTGAATCGAATCAGGAGACCAATTTAAAAGTCTGAATCGAGCAAAGCTCTCTGAATCGTTGGAAAAGATTCGGAGAGCTTTGATGATGCGGGTAGTCCCTGGTGGCTACAGCAGGGAGCTGCTGTTGACTCTAGCTGGTAAATACTAGCTGGTACCCACGAGTGTCCCCCAACCCCTCCCCCACTTCCCCACAGCTCCCACCCACCATGACTGCCCCCACCTGCCCAAGCTCCTGTCTCGTTAAAGAAAAGCCCCAGTGCTCACTGTGTGCTGCTGGGCAGCGGGATTCACCCCGCTGCCCCCCACTGCCCTATGCTGCAAGCGGGGGCTCTGCCATGGGTGCCCCACCTGGGCCAGCTCTGGCCCTTTAAGAAAAAAAAAAAAGGCAAGAAAAGCCCCAGGTGTTGGGGAGAAGGCCTCCACTGCCTCCCCGTGTTGGGGCCGCTTACTGGTTGCCAAGCAGTGGCTCACTTGGGGTTGGGCGTTTTACATGCGCTTGCCTTGCCTGCCGTGACTTTAATGGTAATATTAATTGGTACATATGGTCCGGCACGTGTCGTCCAAAATTGAGACTCCTCAGCATCCCGCAGGTCCCACGTCAATGAGGGCTCCGCCGCCCCTACACCCTCGCCTATTTCACCGGGTGGTGGCCGGCTAACTGGCCAGGCCACGTGTCCATAGATCACTCCAGATCATCCATAAAAGAAAAGGCAACGGTAAAGACAAATGCTATGGACAAGGGTTCTCTGGATCGAGGTGACTGCTTCGACCTTCAGCAGCTGACCTCCGATATCCCCCTGTATGTTGTGGGGGTTGAAGCCCCTTCTCTAACTCTCAATGAGATCCTCTGGGTTCATTAGGACTTCTTGGGGCCACTCCACCCCTTGCTACAGGAGCTATGGGTTTCCCAGACAGTGATTGCCCTTATATTCCAGTTTATACGGTACGTGGCTTCTGCCGGGTTCCAGCCGCTCCTGGGAGGCACCAAACAGTCTGCGGCCCTGCAGGGCCAGCTGCCCGGGCTCAAAAACCCCGCTGGGGCTTACCCTTCCTCCAAAGGGTCCTGCCGTGTTTGAGGACGGCTCGCATCCGCTGGAATGTGCTCCGGCCAGCTTCAGCTTCTCCGCTGCCTTCTTCCAGTTCCACTGCCCCCCATCTGGCCAGCTCCGGCGTCTCTTTTATACTGGCCCTTGCCGTGCCGGCGCCTCCCTTCCCCGTGCACCTGGAAAAGGTGAGGTCCCACCCAGCGTCTTGGGCCTGTGGGCGTGTGATTAGCGTGTTTGCACCTGGGCGCAGAGTCCCGGAGCCCGCCAGCTCCTTCTCTCCCTCACACTGGAACTTACCGCTCCTGGTGTGGCCTCAGGGCTTTGTGGGCTCGTGCAGAGGCCCCTTTCTTTCCTTTCACGAACCTCATTTCCACTTGGCCTACCAACAGAAATCTAGAACATACTTTACTGACATCGATACGCAGAGCCCTCCATGCAGTGTGGGGCATTGGGGGGCCGTGGGGAATCGCCCTCACCTAGCAGCACCAGGGCTTTTTTTTAACAAGTGCCAGAGCTGGGGTGGGCAGGGCAACAATTGCTGGATTGGAAGGGTGGGAAGGGAATGGGCCCAGCTGATTCGGCTGAATCGAATCAGGACAGTGATTTGCATCACCAAATCAAATCGCTGTCCCCCAAATTGGCTGAATTTGAATCTGAAGCTAACACTAGCCACTTTGCACAGGCCTAGTGCTTTTTGGAGCCACTGGAGAGGTTCATTCAGGCTTTTATTTTCCTTATTAGATGCTATTAAAGTGACCACTACAATTGTTCACTTTTGCTGCACTGCATGTACATGATACCATCTTCCTGTTGTGGTTCAGGGTGCATTATGGAGACAGTGTGAAGGAAGCCTGGTCTGCTATTTTACATTCTCTCTCTCTCTCTCTCTTTCTCTCTGTCTATATATAGCCCTTTCTTTTCCATTTAATAGTGTCAGAGCAGAACTTATATATGTATGTGTGTGTGTGTGTGTGTGTGTGTGTGTGTATTAAGGTGTGCAAAGAGGGCCTTATTCGATTCGGATTTGGATTCATCCTGAATCAGGGACAGTGTTTCAATTTGTTGATTCAGATCACTGACCCTCGTTCGATTTGGCTGAATCTGAATGTAAAGATTCAGTGCTGATTCGGAGAATCAGCGATTTGGACAAAGACACACTTGAAAACTTTTTCTACATACCTCGAGGTATCAGTGTGGCTTGTGAATGCTGCAATGCTGGAGTGCATGGAGTGTCCCACAGGAGCCCAGAGGGGCCCACCATGTGCTCAGCGGTGAACCCAGAAGTGGACCGGAAGTACTTCTGGTCCACTTCTGAGTCTGCCAGGGAGCATGCAGGGGGGTCCCCCCACACCTCCTGGCTTGGCAGTCGGCCATGGGGGGGACCCCAGGTGCCCCCCCAGAACCAGGAGGCACCAGTCACCGAGCTGGGGGTTTCTGGAGGGACCCCCGCCAGCGTGCTCTCTGGCAGACCCGAAAGTGGACTGGAAGTGCTTCAAATCACCCAGTGTGCTGGGAAACCCCCCGCGCTCCTGTGGGACGCTCCATGCGCCCCAGCATCACAGCATTCATGAGCCACCTGCTACCTTCAGGTACGTAGAAAAAACATTTCAAGCTGTGTCTATGTCTGAATTATCAAATCTTTCCGAATGTCTCTGATTCAATTTGGAGAGATTAAGGGGTCCTCTGATTCAATTCGGATTCAGAGATTCGGCCACCGAATCAGGCCGAATCTCCGCCAAACCGAATCAGAGATCGAAGCTTCCCACAGCCATATATATATATATGCCTTTTCTTTTCCATTTGATAGTATCAGAGCAGAGATTCTAGCACTCTAGGACTATCAATCACTTCGGCATCCTTGGGTCTAGAATCTGGTTCCTGCATAGGCTCATCAGAGCCTGATTGGGTTGATCTTCAGAGCAGGTAATTCAACCTACCCATTCTTTTCATGAGTGACTAATTTGTCTCCCTATTCTACACTCATTCACGTGACCTATAAGGTCATTCAGTGGGGTGGGAAGGAATGGAAGGTTGTGAAGAAATTTGGTTCGACTGTGAAAGAGTCCATTAAAGACGGGCAGCAGCAGTGTGATATGCATTTGCGTGTAGATGTCAGTAAAGTATGTCCTATATTTTTGTTGGTAGGCCAGGCGGAAATGAGGCTAGTGAAAGGAAAGAAATAGCAACTCTCCAGTTTCTGAGGCTGTCAATCCCTGTGTCTTTCACCAGCTCTGAATTCCATTTAAAAACAGTATTATTTTAATGTTCTTTTAAAAGCAACTTTCTGAAGGCAGACGATCCAGGACACTGTGCAGAAAACAACCCAAAACTCAAAGGGGGCCAGCCCAACGGAAAGGAGCCAACAGGAACGAGCAAAGAAAAACAGACAATCTTGATGGACAAGTCAGTGAGAAAAAGGGAAAGCAGGCATGTTCATGGAAAACCAGTTTAAAAGGCCCTCATGGACAATGAACTGTCACTCCTCCTTGATAACTCTCCATGCAGAATCAATTCAGTGCTTTGTCTGTATATTAGTTAAAGGGATAATACAGCTGTTGAGAAAAATGCCCAGTGCCAACAAGGTATTCTCCCTTGAGGTCTTTCAAATGATGGACTCTTAGTTGTTAGATTCATGCAATATTAGGTAAGGGAGTTTTGAGTTTAACTACATCACGGAGCAACAACATGCTAATCCCAGATCCAAGACATGCTTTCTGCATGATTGATTACTGTGAACACATTGCACCAGTAAATGGGAGAACCCAGGTGGTTAAATGCCATATTCCTGATAAGGAGACAAGCCTACACTTACAGTGAGTGATGCTCACCAGGTGTCCCTAATGAACCAGGAAAAACTCCCTGTGCAGATTGTTAAAGCACTTTCTCCTGAAACTGGTCTCCTATTGCTACAAAGCTGCAATTTTACCTTGTCTGGAAATGTAATAAATGGCAAGAGGATGAGGAATGTCTTTCCAAGATAAACCTTTCAGCTGTGAAGCCAAGAGAGAGGGTGACCTTCTTCACTGAGCAATTGCTATTCGAACACCTGCTTGTTGGATTGAGACAGTGGAGGAAGCCCCGTTTCTCTCTCTTGTTGCTGTCATGGTGCCCATAAATACCCTAAGGGATGTGGTAGGACCCCCTCTCAGTCAGTCTTTTGGCCAAGACTGGATATCTTTGGAAAAGCTGTGCTCAGATTCCACTGAAGGTAACTGGGCTTGATGCAGGAATAATTAGATTAAATATTCACAGGCTGTTTTGCTCAGGAGTCAGACCTGGTCCTGTCAGCCTGTAAAAACCTGTGGATCAATGACACTGCTTAATGCCACTTCTTTTCCTTTGATTACCTGGTGGAAATCACAGGGCAGCCACTCTTCTGGAGGGGTTGGCCTTGCAGATGGCAATGAGGGCTAGCTGAACTCATAAAAGATAACCTGTTTTGATAACCTCATCATTTCACTTGAAAATCAGGAATCTCTCGGTTCTGCAGAACTGTGTTGGAAATCTAATAGGATTTACAGACGTTTCTAAAGCACAACTGCAGGTATCCTCTTCCTGCATTTCCCCAAGGTAAAGTATCTGAACTTGGTGACATAGGGCCACTGCTAATGGCACTATAAGCAACGTAGACTGACCTGGAAAGCCAAAGAAGGTGTGCTCGAGGAAGTCTCATGCGACAAACTTACCCTCAGCAAATTGAGATCTGAGAGGTTGCCAGAGACAACAAAGATTAAGAAAATCTAGAAGATCACTCGAGGGGAAATTTCCACTGAGAGCCTTTGCTAACATGTTGAACCACATCAGTGGAGAAGCTCAAGATTTTCCCTGCTTCAAATGCCCTGCCTGAGCCTGGGGCAAGTTCCAAGGCACCGGCCTCTTGTTCCTTGAAAATTATTCCCATTTGACCGACCTCCTCCTTGAAGATGTTCAGATCTGATGAGGCAGGCCAAGAAAGTCATCTTAGAAGTCGATTTGTTCCTCATCTTTATAGTTTCTGTACTGCTTATATCTTGTGACACTAATCAGTGTTTCATATTAGCTTCTCGCCCTAATTTTTTTAATTAATCTGGCTTGCAGCATGGAATACTCTTTGTGCATAATGCTGGCCACGTGGATAAGCAGGAGAGAATTCCCTATGGCTTAGCCAACTTTGGGGCATAGAAATGTTTTAGTCTTTACAGTAATAGGGATTTCCTATTCTTTTACATTTATTCTACGCTCTCAGTGCCATTCACCTAAACGAGAGGTGAATAACAGGCCCAGCAGATTTCAGCAGACTTGTACCTACCTTACAACAGCAGTGAATCTGGTCCATAATTTTTAATAGTGGACCTGTTGACACATCTGGATTTATGCATATCTGAGTGTTGGATCTATTCAATCTCATCCTGACCTTCCTGTTCACAGGTACACTAAAATATTCCTGTGATTAGCAATTATAAGGTGGAATGAATTTTGGGACAAGGTGCCAGAAACTTTGATTTTTGCATTGGTTTGTGTTCACGTTCTTATTTCTGCTTTTAAATTATACACTCATCAGGTGTGGTGCTTTAAAAATGAGGCATAATAAGGAAAATAACCCCAAACCAAGATGTTTATTAGCCCAGTGAGTTGATTTATCAGTGAGTTAATAATCCAGAGCTACCAAACGGTTATAGCGGAAAGCTTAATCAAATTTCTTTGAGAAAGTCAGTATTTCTTTTCTTCTCAGAAACATTTCTAATGCAATATTTCTAACCCACTCGGTCCTCTGATGCTAGCTTGCATGCCTGTTATAGTGAACCATGTGTCCAAGGGCAGGAACATATCCATCACATCCTAGTAGAGAAAAATATAGGGATTTCACTGTACGACATAGAAGCTGAGCTATGAAGGGGGCTGACAGTGTTTTCTACAGAGCTGAGATTTCCCATCCGGCTTTCAAAAATAACTTTTCACTGCTCAGGCAAAAATAATAAATAAAAATGCAGCACAAATTCTCTGATGGGGATCGATCGGTTCTGCTTGAGGACGGACAATACAACTGGGCTGGGAAGAAGAAGTCCTCGGGGATATGCTCTCTATCTTTTTTAGTACTGACTTTTAAAGGCATCAGGTAGTATAGTTAGCTATTGCACCTACAGTACAGAGAGGAGAAAGAAACCGCCAAGTCACAGCTGCCTTGTGTCCCATGAGCTTGTTGGGGAAACGTTTGTAATTGGTCTCTTTATCATGACATTCATTTAGGTTAAGAGTGGCCTGTGTTATATGTTGCCCAGCAGCAATAATCCTCAGCAAGACTGTGTTCCCTTTACAGCTTCATTAACTTGTACAATAAACAGCCGGAGCTTTGCAGTGTGAATGGGAGAATACCTCCTTTGCAACATTTCTAACAGGGCTGTTGTCACGGTGTCCCTTCTCTAGGGCAACAATGGATGTAATCCCCTAAAGAGACCAGTAAAAGAAGCTTAAAGAAAGCAACACCTTTCATCTGTGCCAGTAATTGCAGAAGGAATCTGAAAATTGTGGTGGCGCTTTCAACCTCCAATAGTGATGATTGAACACTGCAAAAGGTTCGTGATATTTTTTTTTCCTCCGAGAGAGTTTCCCTCCCCACACCCTACTGAAACTACCCGAGGAGAGACTCTCATGAGAAATACTGGTCCTTTTTGCCACCAGAGAAATGATTACTACACTCTAGTCTGCTTCTCAATTGTCAGTGCAAATGTCAGTATATTTAGATTTGAAGGTACTCACACAGTTGTGATGAGTGAATATAAAAGCTAGTATAGATATGGGACAAGGGATAGTGAAAGGTTAACAAGAGAGTAAGTAGCCCTCAGCCCTGAAAACTAGGATTGAGGATTCATTAACAACAACCAAGACAGTGGTTTACTTGATTTTCTTGTCACCTTTTGTCTTCCAATATCAGTATATCCCCCATTTTATCATGACTTTCTTTGTTATGTCTAAGTTAGGCTGAAAGTTTTTGGCCTGTGGACCATGGCTCATAAACTACCAGGTATCGCTATGGTACAATGGAAATGTGTAATTCAATCCTACAGGCATTTGAGCATAGTGCTAATCAATGTAACCACTGCATTTTTCCTTATTGCAGACCCAGCTACAACTTTGCTACGTTGGGTCACAAGGTATTGAGTGCCTGCTTGATCTGTGATTTATTTAATCTGTGGCTAGATTGCCTGAAACATTGCATTCAAATTAACCATATCAGAGAGTAGACACAGCAGTGCTACTTCTGTCCAAGAAGTGTCCCAAAGATATTTGTGGGGAAGAAATAAATGAGGAAAAAATGGAAATAAAATTGATTCATGCAGGAATATTGTGATCAGGCTCTGGCAAGTGCCTTTTGTATGATAATATTAGTAAGCAGATTTAGTAAACAGAAGAATGTCTTGCATTTGAAAGCTTGTCTAACCTTATTCCAACCTTGCAGTTGGTCCAGAAAACAGATCCCTTGCCTTTCACATAATTCCTGGACCATCATGACTACTACATCGCTCCAATACTACCAGGATGTTAGCAAATGACATTCACAGAGAAAAGGCAGGTCCCACACCTTGCAATTTTTACTCGGGTAGAAGCTCATCTAATCTATGTAGACATACTTATCATGACCATTATAGTAGCAGGTAAGTGTCAGTGTGAACTTTGACTAGCCTGCTCTCCACCCCTGCTGACAAGTGAACATGGGCCAGTTTCATCATCTCTGGGCTAACCTTTTGGGATGCTGAGTTTTCCTATACGATCCAATGCACTTTGCTTACCCCTTGTCCAGGCAAAGGAAAGTTATGGCTTGAATTTAATTTGTTCTTCTCCTTTTCTAGAAGAACATTAGGAATTGCTCCAAGAGTTAAGAGGGGAGCACTTCCAATGTCAAGCAAGTATTCTATTTATAAGCTACTGGACAGAAGGGATTGGATCCTTAATGTGCCTGCTAAGAGTAGAGATGGCATCCATTTAAAATTCACTAGGCCTACAGCCAAATTCATCAGAAGGATAATGGGATGGAAGATAATTTGATAACTAAAGAGCCCTAGCCTGCATTTGTATGCATGTGTGGATGGGTATGTAATCCCACAGCAATAAGCAAGTGCTGATAGCTTCATGATCCTATCTCCAGTTATATCCTCATTGGCCAATCACTTATTTATGGGGCACAATGTCTCCCTCTGTTATAAAATTGTATCTAAGAATTTCTGTCAATGTGCATTGTCTTGCAGCTCACTTCTCTGTCTGTGCTTGTGATCCAGAGAGGTCTTCCTTTTTTTGATCATCTCCATTTAAATTGCTTTGTAGTCCACCTAAGAAAGTATCCTGAGCAAATCTGGATACCACATTAGTTCCATAACGGGCAGTGAAAAATCTTAATACAGAAGTCCTATTAATTCCTCGTGTCATTATCCTCCTTTCTGTCCTGACTACTGCAATACTATGTCACTTCCTTTATTTGCTCAAGGATGTAAGGTGTCTTTGTTGTCTCTATTAGAGTATGGGCCACATCAAATAGATTTTTTAAAAATTAAAGTAGGTTGTTCTCAGGTCTCATCTTGTGGGTTTGTTTTTAATCCTTAGATCTATCAGAGTTGTAAAATCATAGAATCATAGAGAAATAGGTCTGGAAGGGACTGGAAGCGTCCAACTCCGTGCCTGACGTAGGATCATTCCTATTCAAAACATATCAGCAGGTTTTGTATCTGGAATGAAGCCTTTTTAAAATTATCATCTCATATTTCTCCCAGATATTTCATGACCTCAAGGTATTTGTTTCTGTTGTTTGGCCTACCATTGCCTATTTTTTATTGATTTGCTAGTTGCTGGCTCATCCTTAGCCTATTTCCATCAAAAACATGATCATTTTTGATGGCAACATGGAATCTAAGAAATGTTAAATGGCTCAAGCTGAGGAGAATCAAATTCACACCTCCCAGGAGATATTTTAGATCAGCTCTTGGATAAGATACATAAGTTGTTCTCGTACAGCAGAGATGGGAATCCAGGTCTCCATGCTCCCTGTAGAGTGCCACCAAAAGAGAGGTGCTTAGCACCCTTCTGCAAATCAACCCCATAATGGCTACGAGCCCTGGAATTCCAGCCTGTCCTGATGACAACTGTAAGCAATAGAACCAAGGATGGATGTGAAAGAAAGTCCCAGTTCAGGAGATTTAAATACAGATTGTGCCTTTTTTAAGAAAGCAGTGAGCATGTGCTTAAAGTGTAAATGAGATGACTGTGTCTCAAACACACATGCTTAATTAGTTCTTGAACAGGGATGTGTTTCTGAGTAAGTGTCTGAAGACAGAAAGCCGAACAGCTGATTCAATGACTGAGCAAAGTGCCAGGACTTTTGTGCATCTGATGCCTATCTATTTGGGCCATTTCATCAGGGTTCATTGTAGATGGACGGCTGATTCCTTTAGGCGTTGTGCTCAGTTACACGTTGCCTAAATGTCACATAACATGTCATCTGGAAATTATGGTAGAAGTGACCATGATGTCGTCTTGAGCTTAAAATTGCTTCATCTGGAAATTAGAAGTAGGTCCACATTAAATCTCTGGACAAAGATAACCCATACTTCTCTAAAGCTTACTTCCTGTTCCTCTCCTCTGTGCAACTTGTATTCAAATCTGGATCTAAGTGATGAGTCTATGTAAATTGCCTTAAATGGGGAGTCATTTGAGTGGAAGTGTGCAAGCCTTGGAGGAGTCATTTCTACTAGAATACAAAAGGAAAATAAATTCACGTTGAGCCAGGGCATTTGCATTCGGTTATTAAGAGCCATTGTATTAGTCCACATTTATTTGTTTTTGACTGAGGGAGAGAAGTAATTTGACTTAATTAGCATGTAGATATATACAGATACGTTAATCAGAAGAGACTGTGGTTGGTTATAATGAATTTTGCATGAAAACACAATTATACGTGCACATGCAGAATGGCAACCATTAGGTACACTGGATGTAACTATTTCTGCTTTTGGACACATAACAGAGGAAAGCATGCTTGTCAGTGCCCTCCCCAGGCAGAAACAGCCTCTTATTTTTCAGTACAATTATGTAGGCTTTTGCAAATAACAAAGGCCCTTGAGGATTTTCCTTTCCCATCAGTTCACCCAAAACAGCCATATCTTATGAAAAAATATATATATTTTTTTCCTTATTATGGTACTTCTTTCCACAGAGCACTCCATGATATCTCATTTAGCCTTGTAAATTTTGGAACATAAGCTTGTATGTATGCTGCTCTACATGCATGTACATGGATCTTCACTGGCTTTTGTTTAAACTCAAGGAGTCACTAGGGTGAATTATTGGTCTACCGGGTACAATATTGAAACGTGAAGCTTAGTGTAGTTATTTAGCCAATTACATCATTTATAATCTAAATGGACATAGTTACGGTGAGCCTTGAGGAAGGTTTTCATCTACAAACAAGTTTGTCTTAATAGGAGCACAAAGGACTTAGCTGCTATGAATGGCAGGAAAACTTTCACAAGTCCCAAAGACAGGGTTGTCAGCGTGCGCAGGAGGTTAATCAGATTTCAGCAGCTTCGTCTGTCCAGACAGTCCTGTGAACTGACACAGATCTTAAAGTTTGGAACATCACCCTGCTTTCTTTCCATAGTGCCTCTCTTTTAATGTTTTGCATTGTCCACTTGAATCTCTAGGTGGAGAAACATGCCTGTCCACGAATAATGTAATTTTCATGTAAGAATTAAATTATTACATGTTATATGATAAAATTCTAACCAAATATAAAACTATATTTTTAGAACCTACAACAATTTGGGTATTTTTGCTACGCAAGGGATAATTCTGAGCCATCTCTTAGTTGGACAAGATATGAATCAAGGGCTTAGGTGTGCATTAAGTGCAATTCCTAATTATGCCATCCAGTTTCTGTTACTTTTTATCACATGCTGGCCTTAAGAAATCAACAACTTTGGACTTTGGTCAGTTTGGGCTAGGTTTGAACCAAGGGCTTAGATGAGTACAAGGTTTTCAACTGATCCAGCAGCTTCTTGTACCACTAGCTGCCCCTCCCATCTTTCACCATGTTTCAGAGGACGAACGCTACTGAGATGTTCTGCCCTTTTCATCTCTTCAACACACTCCTGCTGTGAAACCACAGGATGGGGCCATGAGAAGTCAGGGACATGAGACACTTTTTATTCCTCCTATGCAACAGGGAAGCTTGCATTACCACAAGAGTGCCATTTCTTTCAGCAAAGGAAGGTGAAGATGCAGGAGAAATACAACTCTTTCACCTCATACTATCTGCCTCTTGGTGACAAATTAAATGTTCCAGCTCGGCAACATAGACCATTCATCTTGTTTGAGGGGGATCGCTGTTCACCACTCAAGTGCCAGTTCAGCTATCTATATTCATTAGGTATGCTGTGAAGGGCTGGGGTAAAGGATGCTTGCTCATTGCAAAGATCCAGTATCGAAATCCTAATTTATCTAGAAAACACAAGTAATGTCCCCATTTCTTCTTGTCTCCCTTAACTAGTGTTCAATATGGGCCTGTCTTTCTGGGTTGCCCCCAAGAGGGAATTGGAGCTCGCTAGTCCTGTTTCAAAGACTAATGCTGTGTGAGACAGTAAGCAAATGCACATAGACAGTGCTACTCTATAATCGTATCTAGTGGGAAAACATGTCCGTGCTGGATAATATGACAGCGCTTTGCAAATAGGTTTCCTTTCCTTGTTTTAGCATTTAATCGAGTGCTGAGTAGGCGGTAATGCAGTCGGAGGACCCCTATTTGCTCACAAAACTGATATATTATAAGCAAATGTAATCCAGGCTTCAAGCTTCATACACCCATTTGACCTTTGCTAAATGAGCTTTCACCCTTTGTTTGAGGGACTGCTCGGAGGAAGAGCCACTCTGTGGCATGAACTATACTCAGAGCTTGTCCCTGTCCAGCTGGCCCAAGATCCTCCTAGCACAGTGTGCTGCCACGGCCGCAGAGCGATCCTTTAGGAGCAATCCAGGCAGGCTGCAAAAAGCCGAAAGATCTGGCATTACCAAGCAGGGTGTATAAAGGTGAGGTGTGAAGCTGTGCTCATCCTTCACTGTGCCCTGCGGGGAGTGGGGGGTGGTTAGGGGCCTCGTGGAGAGGCCCCCAGGCAGCACGGGGTAGTGGGGGGCAGTAGGGAACACCCCCCTCACCTGGCAGCACCTGCTGAATGGGTTTTTTTTTTAATAAGTGCCGGGAGCTGGGGCGGGCAGGGCAACTGTTGCTGGGCTGGGAGAATGGATGGGGAATGGGCCTGACTGATTCAGCAATTTGGCTGAATCGATTCAGGCCAGTGATTCGAATCACTGAATCGAATCACTGTCCCCCGAATTGGCCAAATCCAAATCTGAAGCGAATATTAGCTGCTTCCCACAGGCCTGCTAACCACTGCACCTCCAGAGCAAGCCTAGCTTGGGTACACAATCATAGGGAGCAAGGAGGCTGCTGTCTTTCTCCCAAAGAGTGATACAGATTTGGTGTTCATATTTTTAGTCTTCGCTAGCTTTACTTTCTGCCCCCACAATTAGCTGCAGGAGCACTTAAATGGTACTTGGATGTATAAATAGGTGATTGTGCCTGTATAAATAGGTGATTGTGCCTGCAAGTCAGGAACACAAGGATCTAAGTTATCCTTGATTCTGTGCCCCTGTTCTTGAGACACTATGAATCCCATAGATAAACCAGACTTCAGTATCCCAAACCGGCAGCCTTATGGTTCTTAGGATCAAGTGTGCTGGTACCTTTCATGAGCACCATATTGGCAATCAAGAAAGAAAAGCTGCAAATAAACCCATGGAACCACGTGGAGAAAAGTGGTTGGATGTAAATGTAAATTATTCCAGAGCTTTCTATTTTACCGTTTCTTAGAGACTCATAGTATTGTTACATTGCCATCCATTAGTTCTTGACATAATATGGATTATACCCTTTCCTATTCCCCATCTTAGCATCTATAGATAACTTTGGGAGATAAGAAATCTCCCTTTTAAGAAAGCAGCAGCCTTGTGTATGGGTGCCTGGCTGCTCTGTTGGATAATAAATGTCAACAGTTACATTTGTTTCTAACTTTAAAGAAAGAGTATAAAGGTCAATGAATTATTTCTGTATTTTTTCTAAACAAATTTACCCCATAAGCCAAAGATAGGCAGGCTGAATTTGTCACAGATTGATATCTAACAACCGGGAGCTGGATTATTCTGTTTCTGCTTCTTATTTATAACTGCTTACTGGGGGAAGGGTGGGAAATTTTGAAATAAATGATTATTTACATACGGCAACAAGCTACTCTCATTACTTGCAAAAGGAAGGTCACTTGCATGTACTTGAAATTGCACAAGGCCATTACATTTTGTGTAGCAAGCAAGCTTGTCAATTGAGGAGCCTCCCCCCCTTACAATATATAATTGATAATTCTGTCTTCTACATCTGTAAACAATTTACGTTCAGAAGGAATCTAAGACATTTTATTTTGTATAAGAATCGAATCACTCCTGAGAATGCAGTTAGTCCAGGCATAAAACACAACATCTATTTAACACTGTAATATTATTTATTGGTGGGAAACATTTCAACATACAGCCCAGTAGTTCAGTACATAAAGGCAAGAAAAATACTACATCTAACTGACAACGGAGAGGGAAATTTATTGAGGCAGAATGTCATTATTCAAATCACAGTTCAGGTAGATGATTATGGTTAACAGTTTTCCTGCTCTGTACTATGGCATTGGGGATAACCACAGAACTAGTACCTCTTATCAGCACATTGCCACACTTGTCGCCACAGTGGATTATTGTTTTCATCCCTTGCCTAGAAAGAAGGTTACCATTTTCAGTAGAGACTTTAGCTGGTGGTTTTTGGGGGTTTTTTTTGGTTTTTTTTAAGAATTATTATAATTTAATTAAATAAATACAAATTTATCCAAAAGGAAACTCTTCTTGGAAATGCATTGATTTTGATGCAACTGTTGTCAGGAAAGTTCATTTTATTCCACTGCATCTTATTTCTGCACAATCCAATCCGCAAGCCCATTCAATGGCCATTACCTCCTTTGTGTGGAGGGCTTAAAAATTTACCTCTCTATTCAAGTCCTGGCTCCTACTGTCAAATCTCTATTTAATATCTCCTTGTAGATGTTTAGCTGTCAACTCAGTAGCATAATTTCAGTCTGCCTTTCTCTGCTGCCCCACTTCTTTATTACTGTAGAAAACATTACCAACAACTTGGGCATCATCTTTGACTCTTGAGCTCTTTCTAGGCTGTCACATCCAGGCTGTATCAAAATTTAGTAGTTTCTTGCTGCATAATATCTCTAGGTTACAAACTTTCTTACTGACAATGGAGCCATGCTCTTTGCATCTGGGTTCTTGTTTGATGCAGTACCTTTCTCTGGCTTTCGTATGCCAGCTACAAAGACGTATCCCTCCACTTGCTTCCCCTTTGATATCGCATCAGGTGTAAGCTACTTCTTTTTCTTTTTAGGGGGTCCTCACAGCCTATCTCCCAGCTTAACTACTGCCTCTCATTCAGTGTTGCTCAATCAGTTCCTGCCTTTGGACAGTCCATCATATCAGGCCCCAGAACCCAGTTACATTCTCAAGCTCCTTTTGTGCCTCGCGTGAAATCATTGCATTGTCCAAATCCAGTCTGTACAGCTGTCTATCATACACAAGGCAACCACAGCTGACCGAGTCATGGAGACTGATCCATCCATGCTGAAGACAGAGCAGTGTATGGACTCTGAAACTGCCTTATTGTGTATCTTTTCTGTAGACAGTAAGAACATGCAGGTGTCATTTAGGAGCCCCGAACAAAATGGAAGAGGGAGAATATTGCTCAGCGACTACAACCTACCCTGGTATTCACATAATGTGGGTTACTTCCTGGCTCTGCAATGACCTGTTCATTGATCTTTATAGGCAAATCAGTGTGACCTCAATCCCTGGGGAAACCGTGGAAAATGTTATCAAATAATCCATCCGTGATAGGCTAACAGAAGGCAGTCTTCTCAATGACAGCCAACATGGCTTCACTGAGGACAGGTCATGCCTGACAAACCTCATCTCCTTCTATAATCAGGTTATTCTCCACTTGGATAGGGGAGATGAGGTTGATGTCATATACTTGGATTTTAAAAAGGCCTTTGACTTGTTCTCCCTCAATGTCCTCATGGTAAAATTGGGAAATTGTGGCCTCAACAACTTAGCGGTCCGGTGGCTAGGAAGCTGGCTTTGCGGTCAGACCCAGGGAGCGTTAATAGATGGAAGTGAGTTGACATGGCAAAAGGTGACCAGTGACATCCCCCAGGGTTCAGTACTTGAACCAGGGCTTTTCAATATATTCATCAGTTATTTGGTTACAGGTGTGAAAAGCGTACTGGCAAAGTCTGTGGACACACCGAGTTATGGGGGAGTGCAATCATGCTGGAGGACAGGCTGAGGATACAGGCTGACTTGAACAGGCTTGTAAGGTGGGCAGATCAAAACCTGATAATATCTGACACTGAGAAATGTAAAGTGTTCTATCTGGGGAGAAATAATCCACAACATATTTACAGGCTTGGCGGTGCTATGCTAGCCAGCACCACAACCGAAAGAGACCTTGGGCTCATGATGGACCACAGATGAAGATGCTATAGCTGGCAGAGTGAACTATACACTAGCATGCCTCAACCGATGCATCTCGAGCAAGACCAAGGATGTCATCCTCCTTCTCTATTCAGCATTGGTGAGACCACATCTGGACTACTGCATCCAGTTCTGGGCACCACACTTCAAAAGGATGCAGAGAAGCTTGAAAGAGTCCAAAGGAGGGCCCACGAATGATTAGAGGTCTGGAAAACAGGTCATAGGAGGAGAGGATGAAAGACATGAGACTGTTCAGCCTGGAGAAGGGAAGACTTAGCAGGGACTTGGTGGCAGCCTATAAGTATACCAGGGGTGAGCAACAGGGGCTGGGAGAGCATCTGTTTACCACAGCACCCCAGGGGAAGACAAGGAATAATGGACATAAACTGCTAGAAGATCGCTTTAGATCAGACATTAGGAAAACCTTCTTTATGATTCGAGTGTCCAGAGTCTGAAACAAACTCCCCCCAGAGATGGTACAGCCACCTACTCTGGAGGTCTTCAAAAGATGACGGGACACGCATCTTGCTGAGGTCATTTGACCCCAGCAATCTTTCCTGCCTAAGAGCAGGGGGGCTGGACCTGACAATCTCACGAGGTCCCTTCCAGCCCTTAACGTCTATGAATCTTTTCACATGTGGTACCTCACGTTTGAGACAAGCCTCCATACATACACAAGTTACTGCATTATACTCTTACTCAAATCCTTCCTTCAAAACTTTCCTTTGCCATATTGCTTATTAAAAAAAAATGGGACAAACTTTTAAATGGCATCCCACGGTGACCAAATACTACTTCATTGTTCCCGTGAATTCTCTGGCCTGACTGTCTTTATTCTGCTGTTGTTTTATAACATATGTTTTTGGTTGGGACAGAGACTGTCATTGTGTTCTGCATTTGTTCAGCAGCGTATACAGGGAGGTCCTTATCCATGACCATGTTATTTATGCCCGTACAAAGAAGAAAACGAAGAATTTGGCCTGTGAGCCCTTTGCGTTTTATTTAATGTGCAATCCTTTTATTCCTAGGTCTCTAGACGTAATCTAGCCCAGGTGATGAGGAGTGTCAAGTCAGATTTTGCTTGGCTGGTTTTTGCTGCCGTTTGTGAAATGGGTCAGTGGTCCGCGCCTGATTTCTAGGAGGCCAGAGCAAGTCCATGTACAAAAGCTACCACCTCATCTGCCAGCCATCTTCCTGACAGGCTCACTCTGAAAGCCAAAGGCTTGAGACCCCTCCTCTACACAGGGACATCCAGGAACATGAATCTTAAATGAACTAAAACCGCGAGTGTAAAGTAAGTTATTTAAGCAACATTAAACTTCCTCTGTGGACACATTCATTCAGAATTAGTAGCTTTAACATGGGTTAATTTAATTCTTTTTTTTGGCAGATCGCTAATTGTGAAGCTGTCCACAAAGGCGTTTATTGCAGCTTTAACTAACCCAGTTTATATTCTCAGGTTTAGCTAATTGGAACTAATTTTTCTGAGACAAGCTGTTAGTTGGCAGGGAAACTCAATTACCCACTGACCTCCCTAGAGGTGAATCCTCAGCATGTTTGAGAGAGTGGCCTGTTCTAATGCCCTTGCCAGTCCCACGAGAGTCACCCTGGGGCTTAGATACCATGGTGTTAAGTGCATGCAGTACATAGCAAAACACATTGGGGACCAAGACAGCGTGTGTGTCTGGAAGGGCAAACTTATACGGTCACTGCCTATGCTGCATCTGTCAGGCAGATAAAGTAGGGGCTGGCATGAACTGCATTTTAAAGAGGACCAAGGGAGGATGATGCAGCTTGCCTGGCGCATTGTCTGAATCTTGTATTATAATTGTGCCTCTTTGGAGGGAGACAGTTAACAAAAGAGTTCGTAATTTGAGTCATTTCCCCAGGACTTCGAACATCCCGTTTGACTGACTGTTATCGCTTATCAGCATCAGAACTCTCCTTCGGAAAAAATGCAATTATTTAAGAGATAAGATCACGAGACACACTTCTAACAACACTTCTGCTGTTGGAGTATGCAGCTTCTCTGTGCCCGGAATAGTTCAGTGCAAACCTCCCCCCCACAGCACTAATTTTATAGATGGCTAATTAATTACCCTTCCCATGGCAACTGCCTTTGGTTTTATTAGCTTGCAAATCAAAAGAAGAGGCTTAAATATGACATGGTAATGTTTTAATAAGGTATGTCCTCTGTTTTTATTTGTATTTTATTACACTGCTTCTGTAAGTTTATCTGTTTAATTTGGGAGAGCACGTTACTGTGGTTTGAGTAATTTTCCATGGAAAAATATACAGGTTATTTTGCAACCATAAGGATGAAATAATATTTCATTGCACTCACAACGTTTCTAAACAGACACCCCAATTTAAAGAAGGATATATATCACCCTAATTGTATAACAATAGGGATTTGCAATATTATCACTGATACAACTCTTTCATTTAATTTTCTGACATCTCTCATTTTAACGTATTCCCAGACAAGAGTTTCCTATACCCATTGCATTCCTGCAAGAATTTACGTGTGGATTTTGGTTGATGTATTGGTGGAAGCTAAAAGAAGTGTTGCCATTGGTTTTCATGGGATCAGGATCTGGAATGCAAAAGTATTTAATCTGTCTGTGGAAATATTTTGGTAGAATTTATGGAAAGATCATTCTCCAAACTAAAAGACTGAAGAAAAATGAAGACGTTCCTGCCTATGTTAGATTAAGCTGTAACAGGACAAATGAAGTAGGATGAACAGATTAGAAATCAATAGTCACCAATACAACTTCCATGATAATATACATGCTTTCCATAAGGAAGTCTTCTACCTCTGGCATAATTTTTTTTATTCCTTGTTCACTCCTGTGTGTGTTCTTATATGCTAGTGTTTATCATTAGTTAAATAAATAAGTGTTTTGACTCACTTTTCAGCTTTTTTAGGTCTACCATCATGTCTGTCTATAGGTCTGGATGAACCAAGATGGCTACAAATGGTGCTTGTTGATTCGATAGGGTTTCCACCCTACGTCTCATAGTGTTTCTCTGCAAAACATTTGTGTTTGCATTTGGTTAGACTCAATTTAGGATTACATTAGTAGCTCCATGAGATTTAAGCCTTATGGGAAATGAGCACACCTGTTGGTACTCAATAAATAATAATATGCAATAGGTGGTCTTTCGTTCAGTGGATGAGGATCTAACCCACCATTTAAAAGCCTATTAAGAACCTGATTCTCTGCCTGCCCTCCCCCATTCACCTGGAGCTGATATCAATGGATTAGTGCAGATATAGTATTCACAGATTCATTTATGTTTGGGTCAGAAGGGACCTTAGCAGATCATTGAGTCTGACCCCCTGCCCTGGGCAGGAAAGAGCACTGGGGTCAGATAACCCCAGCCAGGTGCATGCCCAGCCTCCTCTTAAAGACCCCCAAGATCAGGGAGAGCACCACCTCCCTTGGAAGCCCATTCCAGATTTTGGCAACCCTTACTGTAAAGTTCTTCCCGATGTCCAACCTAAATCAGCTCTCCGTCAGTATTAAAATGCACTGCCACTGATCTGTGTGCTAACCTGTTGGAATCGATAGTGGTATACTGGATCTGTTTTTAGGGCAACAAGTATGGTGGATCTGACCGGACTAGATCTGGCAACAGCAGGCTGGAGCAGCAAGGTGACTCCGTGCGATGTATGGGACCTCGGCTCCTTCTCTCCTGCTGTTAACACCGGGCAGAAGTTTGAAATGCCTGGTTCTTTATGATTCTTGTCTGCTGACATCTTGCAGTATTTTAATTTTTTTTTGAGTTTCCAGGTTAATTAGGCACAGTGAAAAATGTATTTTAAAGGCTTGGACTGTTTTCTTTGTTTTAAACTGGGACTTAGAAATCGCAGCTGTGGAAAGGCTCTTGGCACAAGGCATTTCGGGATCATTCACGCAGTTTTCTTTTAAGTAGGGCAGAGATGCTTCTCATCTTGGCTTCATTCTTTAGCATAGCACTGAAAAAATATGCCGTTTTCATACATTGTATTGCTTAACTAACCTTTTTCAGTCTTCTCCAAAACCTAGAACCTTTGACTTCTACGACCAGCTTGAAATATTACATTGTACTTCTTTTCTAATGCCATATGTTGAAGAGTCCCCTCAGCTTCTATAGAACAATTTATATATCCTATTTCTCCTTCCCAAATTTGCTTATATATGCTTGCTGTATAGCAAGGGAGAGAAATGATTGTTTTAGCCCTGGCACCAAGCTAATTTAATTTCCATATTTTCATTATCTTCCTATTAACCACTAGTGATCTGCAACAAAGGAGCAATTTAAAATATATAACCTTATATCCATTTGGTGTAGGAAAATCTCAGGGGCACTTCGGTAGATTACATTCCCATAATGAAGTAGTAGGGGGAGAGGGAGGTAACAATAGGCTTCTCGGCAACAGAATGAAATCAGGATTTGATCTGATGCAACATGACTTGCTCACAGCACAGATAGAATATCAAATCATCCCTATGAAATTTAAACCTAGCTATAATCCCCCAGTTGCATCCATTGTTATACTGAAACCTTCAGGATTACACATAATTATATGCAAATTGGGATTCAGCTGATATATTTTATTTTTTACTCTATTCAATAAAATTATGATTCTCAGTTTACAGTACAATTTACGTGTTTGATGTCACTATTCACTGAAAAACATGGATACGGTCTGGAAAACCAATGTAAATAATAAAAATGCAGGTGACTTCGACAGGGGTACATCCTGCACCTATGAAACAGTAGGGATCCATCTGGAATAATATCATTAGGAAAAATAACTACCTGCAGAAGAAGCACAACGCTGAACTTGGGTTAAAGATATTGTTTGCATGCAAAAACTCTGTCATAGAAAAAGGGACATAAGTCTTAATTGACATTTTAGTATCAGGACATCAGTCAAATTATCATTGGCCATAATTCTTAGAAGAAAGGTATACAGTCCTTCACTAGAGCTATGCAAATAGCCAGTTTACTAGTTCACTGGATGAAGTGACAATTGAGAAATAAAAAATTTATTACTGTTGCTGCAAAATGAAATTTTTATCCATTTTCTCACCAAAATGCAAACCCAGGACCTTTTGTTCTGTGTCAAAGGTATGTTTTGCTGTACCCAGAATGAAACACTTTGATTTTTTTTCTCTCCCTTCCCCTTTTTAAAATTAGATCAGCTTTTGAAATTAAAGGTCATTTCAAAGTGAAAAATCACAATGTTTGCTTTCAATTTCTAAAATCCCCACCCCCCGCAGGATTTTCAGCCCAAACAAGTAGTTTTGGTCGACTTAAATAGCCTTCCCCCTCATCCTTAAATCAAACCGAATGGCAAAGCCTGGATCCAGATTTGAACTCCCTATCTTTGCCAGAGGTCAAAACAGAAGTCTGGATCTCCCCATTTCTACATCCCGGCACGTTCAGGTGAAGCCCAATATTATATCATGAGGGTCCAGCTGTGAGCCTGTGTCTAAATCAAAGGTAGATCTCCAGTTTTATTTCAGGCTCATCTCTAAATATGAGGGTGGAATCTACAAATGTAAGAAATCCTTAAATACTTCCTCACATCTCAGTGTCCGGTTGATCATGCTGTGCTGGTTTACCCTTACTGATGATTTGTGGCTTGAAGGCTTCAGGTTGTGGGGGCAGGCAGTTTGCAAGCTCTGTGACTCGGGTCCTACTCATCCTAGTGCCCCCCCCCCGAAATTGGCTTTGGCTAATTGCAGAGCACGATATACAAGATCTCTCTTAGGTGAAGCGAGCGATTGTTCCACAGATTGTCTTAGAATTGGGATGCTTGTTGTACAGGCCTCGAGTCTGTGCCAATTATATTCACGTTTGAGTTAGTGTAATGGGCCCGGCCATCCCACAGGGCCAAATTCACTCCTGGTGTAACGCAAATGGCACTGCACCCATTTACAGAAGGTCTGAGAGCGATCCGCAGCTTTCCCCTGGTTTTACTGACATCTCTGGCTTCAAGGTTCCAGCCGGTTGCCTGGTTCCCAACAACACGTACAAATGGGTCCAGGAGGAATACTTCGAAGCTGCAATTTGCCACCTAAAAGGAACATTTTTAGGCTTTCGTGTTTGTTAGTTCTGGAGTAATTCCACAGGTAGGCAAGCAGCTGCAGACAAACTCAATTCTCACAGGACCCACAATTGGCCTCCATGCTTCCAGGGGCTACATTGACTTCCTGAGCAATAGATAACGTTTTAGTTTCTGTTTTGTTTTTTGAGCTTATGAACTATTGTTTGTCACCATAGCAATAGCTCCCAGGCATCAGCATTAAACCCCATCCATTCTGCACATGAAAAATACAGGCTGCGTAGCTCTCTCCAAGGCAAAATGGTGAATTGTTATACATACCAATTAAATCAGCCCTTCCAGTGACAAGTGAATATTTGATTTCTTACCCCCAAAGGACTGTACATACCATATTGCAGTACAATGATATTTCCTAATAAATTATCCAACTGACATGTGGTCTCCAAGGGAGAAAAAAGGGAGATTGTTAACAAAGAGGACCAAAACAGCTCTTTCCGATGTCTACCCTACTCTCCATTTCATGTTTGGTGTGCTCCATATCAATGCATTGCCTTTCATAAGTGATCACTGCTAGGAAGCTGGAAATCTATTGACTGTTGATTTACATATTTGTACATAAAGCTGAGAAACACATGCACACAAAATGCAGCCTTATGGCCCAAACTGTTGGAAGCAACTAAGTAGTTCAGTGCTCAGGAAGGAAACGTTGGGTCAGATCCCCTGGTAGGTTTGTGCTCCTTGCACAGGGGCCTAGTGGTGGCAAATCAAATGGTGGCAGAGACTGGACTGGATTGGAAATTTCAACATGAACTGCACTGTGTTAAAATAGACTGGAGGTTGTCAATGCATGAAGGCCTATGTTGCTGAGGCGATCTGACCCCATCTGACTTCTTGCCCCTTGGTCAGGGGGATGGACCTGATGATCTCACAAGATCCCTTCTGGCCCTAATGCCTATGAAATCTATAAGTAGCACTGGTCTCAGCCCCACCATCCCTCCGTGGTGTCCGCTAAAAAGCAAAGACAAGATCTAAAGCTGTAGAGCATCAGGCAAAACATTTGTCTTCTTCAGGCTTTCTCAGCATCTCATAGGGGTGGTGTTATGGCAATCTGAATACATAGCCCAGTGAGGGGTAATATCTCAGGGATGACATGTCTCCTGAAGCCCCGCTGGAGCCGCCAGGCCCCCATAGCTACCCCACAGCGCAATGCTACATGCACTCTTCTGTGAGGTCAGCCAGTTAATCTCATGGGTTCAGTACTGATAGCTACTTAACTCAGTCAACACTGAGTTATGATACTTTCATATCAAGAGTATAATCTTCTGTTGGGGCATGTCACATATCTAGGTTCAGAAAAGACACCAGAAAGCAGTCCCAGTGTTTAGAGTCCTTCATGAGGGCTACAATGAGTAGAAAGATTTCCTAGGTGCTCCATCACCCATAGGGACTGTCAGACAGAGGGCATCCCCTCTACATCTGCTTCCCCAGCTGTGAAAAGGAAATAATGATCCTTAACAGCCCCACAGGGGCTAATGTTTTGCAAGAGCAATGTGAAATGCTACTGGAGGGCTAAATAGTATTGTTAGACACTAGCAGGGGATGTAGTTGGACCATCAGTGGAAATTTTACGGGTTTATTTAAATCCAAGAGAGATTTCTGAGAATGTCACAGTAGAAATAACTAACTCTTCAGTCTGTTTAAAGGGTCAAGAGATGAACAAGGGAAATCTTGATCGTTATTTTAAACATCTGTTGCAGGCTAACATCTGGGATGACACAATTTTGAAAATGCAGCCACTATTATGGCTTCAGGCAGCAGCAGTCATGCTTAGCTTACCTGCTGGAGTTCTTTGAAGGTATTACTAGCATGCAAAGGTAGAGGATGAGCGGATGGTGCAAGCTTGGAAATGTAATAAATCTTGGACCCATGTAAAGCTATATAGCCTTGATATTATACATCAGAGATTAATAGCTAAAGCACAGAGCTATGGAACAGGAGGTGAAAAAGTAGCTGGAGAGAAAACAAGCTTACCAGGAGGGTTGTAGAGGGTGGATAAACATGGTGGCGCTGCAATGTAGGGAGGGGTTAATGTGGGGAGTGACAGCGGGGTTAGGTGGTTGGATCTTACTTGCTCGTTATGGGTCAAGTTCCCTGTGGGGCTGTGCGAAGCTTTGTGTGCTGATTCGATTCAGAGGAGATTTGACCCTATTTGGTGGCTGAATCTCTGAATCTGAATCGAATCAGGGGACCAATGAAAAGACTTGAAGATCTCTGAATCTTTGGAAAAGATTCAGAGAGTTTTGATGATTTGGACAGTCCCTGGTGGCTGCAGCAGGGGGCTGAAGCCAGACTCGGAGCTGGTGAGTAGAGGTGGGGAGGGCAGGGCTGCAGGGGGGGGAGGGGCCCAGGGGGAGACCCCTGCCCATTCCCCGAGCCCCCCACCATGGCTGCCCTGCTCTGCCCTGCCCAGCTCCCTGTGCTTTAAAAAAAGCCCCAACTCACTTGGTGCTGCTGGGGGGGGGCATCCCCACTGCCCCCCACTGCACGGTGGCTCTGCACAAGTTCCCTGACCCCTCCTCGCTCTTCCAGCCCCCTGCTCCCATGGCTGCCCCACCTGACCCAGCTCTGGCCCTTTAAGGAAAAAAAACCCAAGAGAAACCCCAGGACTCACCACTCTTGCAGCAGCAGCCTTGGGGCTTCAGGAGGCTCATGCAGAGCCCTCCACATAGTGTGGGGCAGTGGGGGCAGCAGGGATCACTTCCCGCCTGTCAGGAATGGGGAGTCCGGCGTTTTTCTTGTGTTTTTTTTTTTTTCTTTAAAGGGCCAGCGCTGGGGCAGGTGGGGCTGCCATGGTGGGGCTGGGACAGCAGTGGGGGTCAGGAGGCTTGTGCAGAGCCCCCCCCATGCAGCATGGGGCAGTGGGGAGCAGTGGGGATCACCCCCCACCTGGTAGCACCTGCTCAGTTGGGGGTAGCGGGGGTGTTTCAAGAGCCGGGAGCTGGGGCAGCTGGGATAGCCATTGCCAGCCTGGGAGAGCAGGCACGGACCTTGCCTGGGTAATTCAGAGATTCGGCAGCAGCCAAATCTCTGAATCAGATTTGGTTGAATCGATTTGGGACAGTGATTAGAATCACCGAATCGAATCACTGTCCCCCAAATCGGCCAAATCCAGAGCAAATACCAGCTGCTTCACACAGGCCTAGTTCCCTGCTGCTGTAAATGAGTAAGTAGGACACAATATGAATCTAAATAATAAAGAAACATAACTCTATTGAAGTCAGTGGTGCTATACTGATTTCATAGTACTAGTTATGTAGTCATATAGATGCATTTTGCAGGAGAGTCTTGAAAAGAAGTTTTCTGAAGCCTTAAAAGGTAAAAATGGGAGTTACCTGCCCAAATCCCAATGACTTAAAATTGGAGACCTCACTACAGTTAAGGAGCAGGAGCTATGGTTTGTGACTTAGGACTAGAATTAAACCATGCCTAAAGATAACAGGTTTTTTTGTCAACAGTCTTAGAAAAGTAGGTCACCAACAATATTAAACATGCCTACAAATGAACAGAAACAGCCGAGAAGATCCATTTGCAAACAATTAGGAGAATGAATTGATCTAATGAATATCTTTCACTTAAGACAGTTGGATCATTTACAGTTGGTTTGAACAGCTACAAATAAGAGCTGTGGGCAAAGGGTTGGGCCAATTATTGCAGCATAACCAAAACCAAAGGAATTTGCAGAGGTGTAGCAGGGCAGCTCAATGTCCAGGGAAGGTACAATGCATAGGGCAATGCGGGATGTGCTGCGCAGATTGCAATGGCATGGTCAGCCGCTGCTGTGGTGGTAGCTGCTTTTGTTGCTTTGATCTGCTGGGTTGGGTCTTGCAGGCACTGCCTTCAAAAGGCTTTGAATAAATTTGACATCATACCTGCCCTGGTTTTGAACCTTGGTGGAGAGGGTAAATGGGACCTGTCCCCAGAGAAGGAGGTGCCGAGATACGATTAACCTTTGTGGACAGTGCAATGACTTCAGGAGAAGCCTTGATCTCAACGTGGGGGATGGGAGAAATAGCAAATCCTTGACAAACTGAATGGCTTCTCCTTAGTAGCAGCTCTTCAAAGGACGCTTGTTAGCTGAGATGATTGATTGGAAAATGAGCCGAAGCTTTTACTCTTTTTAAAAAAGAACTTTTCTTCCCAAAGGTGCTGAATTCTTCATCTATTCAGTCTAGTTCTGAATGCACAAAAGACAAAACTTCACCCCCCACCACAATTGAAAGTTCCCAGTGAATCAACCTGAGAGACTTGACATAAAGTTTATGTGATACTTGAAGACATCTGCATATATCACATGCAAATACTTCCATTGAAACTCTTTTTTAAAAGAAATGGAGTTTTTAATTAAATGAGTGTTTCTGTGAAAAGTGCTAACTTTCTGCTTAACATTCTGGGTGAGTTTTTTTAAATTACTGAGGAAAAGTGTTTTTTTTATTTGGTTGGAATTTTTTCAGTATTTAAATTTCTGCCAAAAGTTTCAGCATTTCCAGGGAAAATCCGTACCCCTCACTTATTTTTCTTCTTCAACTGGTTTTCATTGTAAAAAACCAACCCTCTACTGGGGGTTCTTCACCTACCCACCACCCTTTAACCTGAAGTAGCACTAATTGGTGCTACCAGTGAGGTGACAGGGCTGGGAAAGTTAGATAGCTATACAATACTTACCTCCCACACCTTCCTATTAACACAATCCAAACAAGAAATGTGGTAATAATTAGTATCAAGGTACCATTAATGCTTTGAACTCAACAGTGCTGGAAAAACCTTCACTTGGTGTATTTTTTTTGACTTCTCAGCTCTTAATTCAGCTCTGCTGCCTCTCTGCTTTCTTCTCGTATAGTAATAACAGAAGACTAATATATGACTTCAACAAGCAGAAGAAAAATAAGAAGCGTGTATCTATAAAACAGGGTATCCAGAGCACGCTTAACTTTCGTCTGCTGTCAACTTGATTTAGCAGCCTTGATGTTGCTATAGGTGAGGGGTGTCAAACATAGGGCCCAAGGGCTGGATCCACCTGGCCCATAAGGCTCCTAGAGGAGCTAGTAATCAAGGTGTGGGCCCTGCTGCTGAATTCCTAACTTCAGGTGGCTGGTGGGCACATGTGTCTTGAGCTGAGGGGAGCAAGCAATGGCTGGATCCAGAGCTCTCCCAGGAGGTTCCACACAGTCCAGATTTGGACCACAAGGAGCCTTGTGGTTTGTATCTAGCCCAAGGGTGCAGGTGAGTCTGACACTCCTGCCATATGAAACACATGCCTTACATTTTTTTTTTAGAGCTTCATTCTGTTGGAGATAAAGGAAAGGAGAAGAATTAGATCCAGTCAGATTGAAAGCAGTTCTTTCCCCTCATTCCCTGTAGCTCTTTCTCCATTATCAATATATGAAACATTAGGCTTGCAAACCTCTTCCTCCTATGCTCAAGTTAGGCATGTGCTGAAGTACCATGCCAATTCAGGGGCCCCTCTCCCAGAATGTGCATGCCACAAGAACAGGCTGTTCACCTTGAGAGCTGCATAAGCTTTACTGGTAACAGAAAACCTTTGGCTAAATATACCAGGCAGTGTGACTATGAGCTAATTCCTTGTTCAAAAGGTGCCCATATACATACTGGGCTTCTTATTTGCTGGAGGTTGAGCACATGGGGCCACGATCCCATTTGGACTTAAACTTCCCAATCGGTGTTTCATCCTGCACTTCTTATAAACCACACTGGAGCTGGTCGACTTGCTTTCCTCTGGATCTGTGTCTTTGATTTGTGTTCTGCTGAAAAGAAGGGTTAAAGTGATTCTCGCTGTGGCACTACGGTTTAACATCAGGAACACGCACTCTTATGGTTTTTGGTAGCAGGCGGGTTGGGTGATCCACTTACCCTTGAGTCTGGTTGTAAGATCAGCGGATAGGAAGTATTTCAAATCCAGCTGCCTGTCTCCTGCTTGCAGTCCCCTCTGATGGCTCTGTAATCCTAGTAGCTAGCAATAATAATATCAAGTGTCATTACCAACGGCTTTTTTAATCATCATTATAATTCTTGTTCTGAATAGCACTTAAAGCAAGTTTTTATCTTTTGTCTACAATAAAATGCAGCCTCATAAATATTTAACTTCCCTGATTAAATTATCCACGCTGAAACCGATAACGGGGTACTTTAATAAGCTCAAACGAGAATTGTGGCTGTTATTGTCTCTTCTGAGAGAAAAGAAAGAAAACGAGAAAAGTTGCAGCTAGCCTGGGGAGAGCCTTGTGCTATTCAGTTCAGCCTGAGATGCTTATCTGAACTTGCCTGGGCTGCAAAAAATGATTGCACAGCTTATCATAATTAGTGATGATAATTCCATATACGTGGGATCCTTTGCTTGAGGTGGCATTCAAATCAGAGTTGAAAGGCTTGTATATATGGCCTCCATTTTACAGAGGGGTAAGATGAGGTATGGGGATAGTTTTGGCTTCTGGGCACTGAAGTTAGACTGAGACAGGGCGAGAGGCCTCCTGCCTCCATGTGGGAGATCCCAAAGGATTTCTGGCTAGCAATGCCTCCCAGGCTTCCCCAGCTCGCTGTATATCAAACCACTCCCTGTGCATCCAGCCATTTCCATCGCTCCACTAGTGTATAATGGGAACAGTCCTTGTGCTCAGGGAAGCAGGACAAGAGCAATAAGGGAAAAGCTCTTCCTTTTTCCTAACCCCTTTCATACAGAGTGCAGAATAGACCTCAGTTCTCCTGGTTCAGATCCCGGCTGTAACTGCCAGCTAATTCTCTCTCCTCCAGAAATGGTCGGTCATAGTATTTTGTGATACCTGTATGTGCTATGAAAGAAAGAGAGTGGATCCTTGTCATGGCTCACTATAGGATGTTGCATAATATTTCCTTGACATACATCCCCTCTTCTGCCTTGTTAATCCTCCATTCCAGGCACATAAAGACTTTTTAAGGCCAGGAATGATAGAATTAGAGAAAGTAGGGCTGGAAGGGACTTCATGAGGTCGCACAATAATATGGCAGCCAGTCTGCTTTAACAACCCGAGAAGTGGTGGCTAACATACATTCAAGAATGTGGTGAGTTTCTGTTTTTTTGCCTCTGTGGTTTTCTCCCAAGAGTTGAGACACCACTCATTTGCCAAGTTATGCCACTAAAACAAGGACCTAGCCTATGTATGCGAGCTGGTTAAAAACAGATGTTTATGCATGTGAACGGGTTAAAAATAGATTTCCATTACATCAAAATTCACTGATCGCTTTACGAGTCTGGCTTTAAAATCTGTGTGGACATCCATTTACATCTGACATTTGCAAAATCAAATACTGAGCACAGTTCAAAACTGGTTCTCCACCTATTAAATAAGGTAATTGTTTTCCTCTCTTCCTTCAGCAGGCTGAATCAGGCCTACGTCTTCTGTGTTTTATCCTTGAGTTTTGCTTCTGCTTCCTTTCGGTAGAGTTCTGCTCTCCCCACTCCTTGGTTTTTATTTTTTTGGCTGCCCTTTCATCTTCGGGCAAGTGGTGCTTTTGCCTGGAAGGACGAAAATTCATTATCTGGGATGGACGGACACTGTGATCATCTAGTCTAATCGGACCTCCAGCATGCTCAAGGCCACAGCACATCACCCAATGATTTCTGCACCGAATTAGAACATACTTTTTAATGAAGAGGACCAACAAGCTCAGCTCCATGTCACCCTGCAGTCTGCCTGTTCCATATACCACCTGGTCCCTGGCTTTTTCATATCTCCTCCAAGGTCCTCTTACTCTTCCCCTTCATTTCCTTTTCAATTTTACACCCCAACCTATGTCTTCTCCCCACAGGGTTGGCCAAACAGTGGAGGTAGCTCCAAATGGAGTCACAAGCTATCTTCAAAAACAGGTCTGCATGAATGTGCGCTAGGTTGTATCTATAGCTCACAGAAATGGTGGAGAGGCGGGGAGGATAAAGGATTCACACTGGTGCATTTGCTGCTGCAAAGGAATCCTGAATACAGCTCTGACGTAAGCTCAAGGCAAGAAGAGCCCTGACCTGGTCACAACAGAGTCACAGGAAAGACCCCCTGCCTCCAACAGACACATTCGGCATATGAGTTCATTGGTGATTTTCTTTGTGCAGGGTTGCCTCTAAGAAGAGAGAAAATGAGCAAAATGTCCTTGACAGTGACTCTAATAAAAAAAAAAAATGCTCCTTATACTCTTCTGAAGAAAAAGGATGGTTTGATATTAAGAGGAATGTCATGGCAAAGAAATATAATTAACAGCTCCGTTCCCCAGGGAGGGAACAGAAGCAGCTCCTGAAGCTTCATAGAAATGGGAGAGCTCAGGTGCTATTATGTATCTGTGGCTACCCGTAAACATACCCCAAGTATCTGTATCTGTACTTGTGGGGATTTTTGTATGTGTTGACAGAAATATTTGGCAGCATTTGATTTCCCCACCGCCTGCACACACACATTTTTCCTGTTATGAAACTTGTATGAAACAGTCTGAAAACTCTCAGCTCAATTGTTGTGCCACACGCACACAATACATGCTTTCTCTCAAAGTCAAATAAATGCACCTCACCTGTCTGGCCGCACACAGATCTGTATTTTAGGCAGCTATCAATAAGCTATGCCAGCCACTGCAATGAAAAGCTAACAAAAGGTGTCCAAAGCAACCAGCAGTCCAGGTTTTCGAATGCCTTGTTCCTTTTTAGAATCATGTCTCGTAATTGCCTTAAAGTCAGAAGATTTTGGGAAAAAAAAAAATTCTTACCATGTGTTTGCCCAACTGGGGAAAACATATAATACAAGTTTAATCATCTGTTTGGCAGGTAGTGCACGAGCTTCCATGTTAATGAATCTTTAATGTCATTAATTGGTTGTCTGCTTGATGACAAGAAAAAGGGTAAACATTGTTCATAAATCAATTTTATTCTGCTTCTAACCGGCTTGTTGTTTTCAAGGGGATAAAACAATTATGAGCCTTTCACTGACTGGACACCCAGCATCCAACTGATAAGACTGTTGAGCCAATAAAATATTCAAGCCATGTTCCTTGGTTTTGGGTTTGCTGATTGTGTTTCTTTCCTTTGGAATTGACTCATTTGTTTGTTGTGGATAAACGTGCAAGATAAGAAAGGAAATATCATTGGGTCTCTCTTTCTTTTTCTGCCTGTTGCCTCCCCTCTTGTATAGTACCTTTGCCCTAAAATAGACCTTTCTAGCCTGCTTCAGCATCCAAAAATAGAAGGGATTCTTTCGTTGGCTAAAGTTTAGCTAGATTATACTGCAAATGTGTTTCTTCCCCAGCAGGGTCTGTAATGTATCATTTTGTTAATCTCTTTTACGATCTTTGCTATGGCACTGAGGTATAGAGTTGGAATGACACTGCTGGGGCTAAATCCTAGACTAAGAAAAGCTGTGATCCTTTTCACGATGAGGGGTTAGAAAATTGAGCTTCCTACCGCTCAGTTCTGCTAACTGAATTGTAGCAATGACTCGAGGTAATAGGTCCTGTTGAGGAGGTCTCAAGGCATAAGAAACTTATAGTTCGTGTATGTATATGATCAGTGTGATATTTAAGTGAGGTCTTGAAGCATGTAGCAGTGATCACTTAGCAGTGGAGCAAATGGAGGTAAGCGTGTGTACTCAGTGGCTCACACACACAGCTGGAGGACGTGGAGCCTGCTGCTTCTCTATGAAGTAAGGGGGCATTTTCCAGGAGCATCTTTGGATCGCCAACATCCTCTTCAAAATCCCACCCGCAGCTGAGCAAAGGGAACTTTGCTTCGATGACACCTTAAAGTCAGGGGTGGATTTTCAGAAAAGCCAAACTTCTTTTGAAGTCTCAGAGAATATTTCAAAAAATGAATGTGTTGCCCAAATGGCTGACTACCTCTTACTGTTGCAGTTTACTGCGCCCCACAAAACCTTCTCCCCTGTGTCAATGTCTGGGATGAGGACATAAGAAAGAAACCCACATGGAAACGATGTCTTACTGCTTTAAAAACTATATTAAATTATAACAACTAGGGCATCAGTGTCTCTTGGCCTGCCGATTTGATCCACATTAGTAGCTGCACCTCAGCACACAGAACACTAGAAGAAGTAAATATTGAGATTTTAACATCACTAAGCAGAGGAGGTGATTTTTTGTGTTAAAGGCCAGCAACAAAGATTAGTTCTTGGCTTCGCTGAGCAACCTTGCAAAAATTACTTTAATTGTTGAGGGCAAGAATTGTTTCTTGCAATGTGATTGTGGTATGTCCAGCACCATGGGACTGTCATGGTTATCATAGCGCGCGCACACTTACCGGAGCTGTGAGATAGCTGTGGAACAGAATCATAAAATCAAAGAGAATGAGGGTTGGCAGGGACCACAGGAGGTCATGTCAGGACAAGTGCATGAGGACAAGTACAACGTCCTGCACTTAGGACAGAATAATCCCAAGCATCGGTACAGGCCATGGACCGACTGGCTAAGCAGCATCTCGGCAGAAAAGGACCTGGGGGTTACAGTGGACAATAAACTGAATATGAGCCAGCAGTATGTCCAACTCAAAGCAGGACCAGCCCCAACTAGATCATCCCAGTCAGGGCTTTCTCGAGTCAGGCCTTAAAAACCTCCAAGGATGGAGAGTCCACCACTTCTCTAGATAACCTGTTTCAGTCTTTACTGCCCTCCTGGTGAGAGAGTTTTTCCTAATGTCTCACCTAAATGTTCCTGCCTGCAATTTGAGACCACTGCTCCTTGTCCTGTCACCTGCCACCACTGAGAACAGTTTAGATACATCCTTTTTGGAACCACCCTCCAGGTACATGAAGGCTGCAATCAAATCCCCCCTCAGTCTTCTCTTCTCCAGACTAAATTCCCTCAGCCTTTCATAAGTCATGTTCCTAACCATTTTCATTGCCCTCCACTGGACTCTCTCCAATTTTTTCATGCATTTTCTGTAGAGGGGGACCCAAAACTAGACACAGTACTCCAGATGTGGTCTCACCAGTGCCAAATAGAAGGGAATAATTACTTCTCTCGATATGTTGGCAACTCTTCTACCAATGGGGCCCAGGATGCCATTAGCCTTTTTGGTAACGAGAGCACACTGTTGGCTCATATTCAGTTTATTGTCCACTGTAACCCCCAGGTCCTTTTCTGCAGAGATGCTGCTTAGCCAATCGGTCCATGGCCTGTGCCGGTGCTTGGGATTATTCCGTCCTAAGTGCAAGACTTTGTACTTGTCCTCATTGAACCTCATGAGGTTTCTTTTGGTCCAATCCTCTAATTTGTTGAGGTCTTTCTGAATCCTACCAGCACAGCATCATCTGCAAATTTGCTGAGGGTGCCCTCCATCCCATCTTCATGATCATTGATGAAGATATTGAGGAAAACCAGCACCAGGACTGACCCTTGGGGCACTCCACTTGATACCAGCTGCCAACTACACATTGAGCTATTGATTACTACCCTCTGAGTCTGATGATCCAGCCAGTTTACTGTCCATCTTAGAGTCAGTTCATCCAATCTGTAATTCCTTATCTTGCTTGAGAAACTGTATCAAAAGATGGAGACTATGACTTTGACTTTGTCTTTTTTTCAATAGTAAAGAGGTGATGTGGGTCAGACATGATGTAAATTAGCAACACTGTAGGATGTTGAGGAAGATCAAGCTATAACACAAGACTGAGGCAGAAGTTTGCCCAATCTTATTTTTTTGAAATATTCAGTTGTGATATAACTGGTGGAGTGTGTATATGAGTGTGCGGGTGAGTGGGGGTCCAAAATCTCATTTCCAACTCTCTAGTTAGCTTACTGTCCGAAGAAAAATGGATGAAAAAAGAATGAAAGTGCAGGGAGCTTCACCTTGCACCCTGCAGGGTTTTTGGATCTTAATTTCTTCATGAAATTAAGAACTCACTGACACCTGTATCTAAACACTGGAATGATCCTGTAGACATACACTTTAACTCTGTAACTCACTGACACCTGTATCTAAACACTGAACTGATTCTGTCGACATAGACTTGCCTCTTTCACACCTGCCGACTTTGAGAATTTAGAAATTCTAATATGTTGCTGTGTTTGAAACTCTGGCCTCCCATTTCTAGTCTGAGTTAGAGTTATAGTGTCTCTTTTGCATTCTCCTCTTCCTTGCACATACTCACATAGATCATCTGAGGGAAGGCACTTCAGAGTCACTGGTTGCATTTCCTTACCTTTAAAGCCAAACAGTGTCACAGGCTTCATTCTGCTTTAGAAAGAAGACTCCACGCTGTTGAAACACTACATGTGACTGGTCCATGCTTGCTCAGATACCACTCTCTTAATCTCATCACTTTCCTAAGCATTTTTTTTTCACGATCTATAGGCTAATGTTTGGATTTCCAATGTTTGAATGGGATTTTTTTTCTATTAACTTATATCTCTGACTGCCTGTCTCTCTTTAAAACTACACTAACTTAATTACTCATGGCTATCCAAGGGGGTAACACTCACTCTGGTTGGGATAATTAGGTTGCTTTAATTAGTCCTTTAAAAATCAAAACATATCTGGGTAGTTGTTATATCACCCCCATTAGTTCGATCTGGCAGCTTTTAACGAGCACATTTGTATTGCTAATTTGCATATTCTTTCCCATCGTGCTTAGCACTAACTTACAATAATAATAATATAAAAATAGAGTACACCCGAGACCCATTTAATGGGTTATGTATGGGTATATAACATGCAAAGGATATCCTAGTACTGTATCTTACAAATCAACTTTGGTTTATTACTATGGCATTTAAAATACAATTAAAAGTAGGTGTGTACGCGCATGTGTATGTGTGTGTATAAGTATGTTGGGAGCTCTACAATAAGTCTCTTTTTTGTAATCAGGTGTATGATCATTTTAAAGATATGGTGTGCAGAAACACATGATTAATCTCAAATATGCTATTTCTGAGAAGTGCTGATGGCTAATGTAAGATCCTCTGAGCCTCTCTACTAGTTATAGCATGTATAAAAATAGTTTTTACAGATAAATACATGAGTCCTATTTATAAAGTTGTCAGTCAATAGTTTAGAGAAAGTTTAAGATGTTTTGGGGACAACATCCAGCTATTCAGGCAAAACTTCATACTGGAGTCGAAGAGATTTTTTCTTTTTTCAGAGTAGAGATCACAGGGTTTGGATCTGCGTCAAAAATAAAATAAACTTTTTAGCTCCAAAGCTGCTGGGTTCTGAGAGACAGCCCTTCCATTTTTCTCAAGGACCTTCTTGCATATATAAAAAAAAAAACTGTCCAAAAAATAAAACCTAGTTCTTCTCATGCTTCTCAAGCAAACCAATATAAAATGATTCTTTTCACCCATTGTCCAACATACGTTTCATTGT